>NC_143551.1:81583750-81775000 GCF_054136105.1 Typopeltis vanoorti | reverse complement strand
ATATATATTTTAATAATATATATATTTTAATAATATATATATATTTTAATAATATATATATATATTATTAAAATAAACCCGGGTTTCCAATTTATTCTTCCCGCGTCAAAACCCACATCGCCACGCTCATCCCCCCCCTTGTTATAAAGAACCTTCGCCAAGAGCATGGAATTTGAAGACACCCAGTATCAAAACAAGCTATGTACGAAATTTTTCCTCCTCTTTTATTCTGCTATAATTGCTTTCAATACTCCCCCATAATGCCCTGAAATATATATATATATATATAATTTTTTTTAGTAAAAATAGCCAGTGTGTTTAAAATAAGGGACACTCCTAAACAAAAACAGGCTATAATAGCCGTAATAATAATAATAATGTTTAAGAAGAGTAGCATGGGTATTTTCCCAGAAAAATACTTAATAAGATGAAACATTTACCTATTTCTTGGTCTTGTGGTGGTACTGCAATTATAAAACAAACAAAAAAACTTAAGCACATCACACCTGATGAATTATACATATACAGTACTGTATAATAAGGATGAGGATATCATAAATAACATCATGTTATTTCTAGAAAAAAAACACTTACAGATATAGAATATATACATATTATAAATGCTCTTTCAAAAAGCAAAATATATTCGCTATGAACTAAATAATTTTATAACATAAGAGGAAACATTTACCTATGTCTTGGTCTTGTGGAGGTGGTAGTGGTGGTAGTGGTACTGCAATTAAAAAAAACACATAAGCACATCAGCAATGACACCTGATGAATTATACATATTCTGTATAATAAGGATGAGGATATAAATCTTCCTCTCCCTAATACGTATTAGGCCTACTGGCCTGTTATACAGAGCTAGTGCCGGATTAAACCCTGTGAATTCCCTCCCCCTTCCAGGAAGGCAGTAAAAATCTCGGGGCCCCTCGCGAATTATCTCCGAATAGGTTTTTAATTTTACCAACCAACAACTTTAATAAACCAATTTTATTACACAAAACAAACATTAACAATTATTAATATTATTAAACTATCTTTCTTTCCCTTCCATCTGATTCAAACGGGTTGGGTCTCCTAATGATGAGTCAAGGAGAAATAATGCAACTGGAACGCCACTCCTCTGCTGCATCCCTAATGGAGTATCCGGAGAGTTCATCGAAAAACAGTTTACCGAAAAACAATTCATCGAAGGCAATTCATCGAACAACAATTCATCGAAAAAGCAATTCACAGAATAAACAATTCATCGAAAATCAGTTTATCGAACAACAATTAATCGAAAAAGCAATTTATCGAAAGACAATTCCCCGAAAAAGCAATTCACCGATGAGCAGTTAATCGACAAGACAATTCATCGAAACGCTATTGATCGAAAAACAACAATTTATCGAAAAATCACAATTCATCGAAAATACAGTTCACCGAAAAATGAATTATAAGGCGTGTGAGGACGAAGATATGTGTGTGTGCAGTTTTTTTTTTGTTTGTTTTGGATTATTTTGAGAGGTATATATCTTTTTATTATCGTGCTATTTATAACTACTATTTATCCTATTTTGTTCGGAAAGCGATTTTTTGGCGGGGCCTACTGGTTGCAGTGAATGATATCCACTGAGGCGGGTATAGTTGAGATGTTAAGAGAACATTTCATAAAGGGATTTCATCCTCGTGAAATGTGTTAGCTCATATTCTAACCTTTGATGAAACATGGCTTCGTCACTATGACCCAGAGAACAAACAACAGTCAATGGAATGGAGACACAAAGATTATCTCCATGGCCAAAGAAGTTTCGAACCAAACAGTCAGCAGGGAAAGTTCTTGCCATTGTCTTTTAGGATATGGAGGTGTAATCCTTACCTTACCTCAAGAAAGGTGAAACTATTACAGCAGCTCTGCAAATTGAAGGAGGTACTGAAGGAAAATCGGTTCGAGAAACTAAGCAGAAGCGTATTGCTTTTGCAGGACAATGCACCTGCTTATGAAATCTAACAGACAATATACGACTTGGGATTTCAATATCTACCTCAAACAACATATTCACCAGGACTGGCCCCAGGGCCGGCCCTAGAAATTTTGTCGCTACGTGCAGAAATATATTTTTCCGCCCATTGCCCTTAAAAAAACTCTTTTAAATACGTCTTAAAAGCCATGATATTAATCAAGGCTTCAACATCTCTGATGATACATTCTAAATAGCAGCATTAGCTAATAAAAATTGATACGTTGATGAAAAAGGATCATAAACTATATTTTTTACACAGAGAGAGAGAGAGATTTCCTCTTAGTGTGCAGTATAATAAAATTATTCGTAACTTGTTATTGTACCTCGGGATATTTTAATTTTTAATGGAACAAATATTTTGCACTCAGGCGGCGCAAACCTTCGGAACGGCCCTGAAGAGCAGGCACTAAGAGTTGTGTAGATTCTAGTTAATTGTTAAGAAAAGTTAATTGCTCTCCACATGTTTACTTGTGGCAGCAAATAAAGAATGAATGATTCCAGGAAAAAAAAGTTCCTTTTCCAGGCATTAAAAAATTCACAGCCTATATATTTACAAATGATTTGTAAGAATAAATTTCCGGTAGACAGTTTCATTTCCTGATCATGTTATCAGGAAATGAAAGTTTATGCTAAGAAAGAAGATATATATATATATATATATATATATATATATATATATTCAAGATACCAAGTAACTTTATATTAGCTTGGTTTTAATCATATTGTCCAAGTAAGCAAACAGACAAGAAAGTCAAGTTTGCGCTTGTAAGTAATGCAAGTCCAAGGCAACTCTTGGTAGTGCCAGTCGAGGCAACTCGTGGTAAAGGTGGATAAACTCTGATCACTTTTCTTAGTATACTTTATTAGTATATTACTTTTTATTAGTTATTATTTAGTTATATATTATTATGTATATTATATTATACATACATATATATATATATATATATACACACACATATATATATACACACATATATATATACACACATATATATATACACACATATATATATATATATAGTTATATATATAATATTTTAGTTAGTTAGTTATTAGTATATTAATATTATACACACTAAGAAAAGTGATCAGAACTTTATCCACCTTTACCAGAATTGCCTCGGTTGGGACTACCAAGAGTTACCTTGGACTTGCACTACTTACAGGCGCAAACTTGACTTTCTTGTCCGTTTGCTTACTTGGGAAATAGGATTAAAACCAAATTTATATAAAATTATTTGGTATCTTGAATACATAATATACCGAAGTTAAGAAACGTTATATATATATATATATATATATATATATAACGTTTACAGAACTATATATATATATATATATATATATATATATATATATATATATATATATATATTAGGAATATTAGGAATATTAGCCATATTTTTAACATAGAGAAAACATGCACTATGAAATTTCTTCACGTACCATGATGCACGAATTTCAAAAATAGACTATCTTCCCTACAGATAAATCGCTAAGTATACAATGAAGCAGGATGTACACTTACATTAAATGCTCTAAAATGCAAGAAAATAATTATTACGTTTCAATGACCCTTCGATATCTTGTCTGTATCATAAGTAACGTTCCGCATTGTTACTGAACATTTTCTAAACAATAGTTTGCGAGGAAAATGACTTTTCGATGAATTATGATAGAATTCATCGAAAAATTTTGTGAATTGCCATTCGTTAAATTGTCATTGCCCTATGCCTCCGGGTATAGTCTATGACTGTATCTCGTGTGTTCATGGGGCCAGTTTGCCTGCTTGCACAAGGAAAATCCCCTGATAAACGGTAGAAAAATCCTGCTGTCCACACCCAAGACTGTCTAACTTGTTTATGTCTGAGAAAGATCCTTAAACTCCTCACGTCGGCGACGGGAATCGAACCCAGGACACTCCTTTACCAGCCATATGGTTGCGAAGCGCATAGCCACTAGGCTAACCGCGCGGAGATATCATAAATCACACCATGTTATTTCTAAAAAAAAAACACTTACAAATAAAAAAATATGTACACATTAGTAATGCTCATTCAAAAAGCAAAATGTATTCACTGTGAACAGAATAATTTTATTTTATACAAAAAAGAAGAACTTACTTATATCTTGGTCTGGTTCTGGTGGTACTACAAATTAAAAAAAAATAAACATAAGCACAACAGCAATGAGACCTGATAAATTATATATATATATACAAGCATGAGGATAACATAATTCACGCGATCGAATTTCTAGAAAACACTTAGTTATAGTTGATCGTATTGGTGGTTCCGGTGGTGGTACTACAATATAAAAAGATATACAAAACCTGTAGAGTCATATGGAAAGCTATATGCCACATAATATATACGTAAGTAAAATTGGTAATAAAATATACAAAAACAAGATATTTTTGAATAATACTTACATGGTGCTTCTGTTGGTGGTGGTAGTGGTCGGACTGTAAGTAATGAAATCTACGTTAGTAACTCATAATACACTGTATATAATATGTGTGACATGTATACATTAGGAATGTTATTGATATAAAATGCTTGTGGCGACAACTACAGTTTACGAGTAAACAATAACTTTCTTTTTTTAAAAGCCAACAGTTAGTTATTCATTTCCATTTCAAGAGTATATATTATATATGGTATATATAATATATAATTCTGTCTCCTGTGTATATGGATATATACAGGAGACAGAATCTAACGAAACATCATGTTATCTATACGTTAAAGAACTTCAAAGACTGAAGTTCAAAGTTTAAATACAAAAACTAGCTAATGTGCGTTCAGAGAGAGTACTTTTTTCTTGGCAACAGCAAGGCACATATGTAGGAACGTTTTGGCATTCGGGCAGTTGCTAAAGCGCTAGTGTCATGGTATTTTACCAGATTCCGAAATCGTCACACTATAAAAGGCGCTTAGCTACGAATTTACAAACGGGACTAAAAACCTAGCTACTTATTAATCTTTATTAATTATGTTATTTCTTTGAAAACTAGATAATCTTATGCAAGTAGCGGCATTACGTTAGATCAATATTTTGTGATGCTTCACTTTTAAATGTTGTTCCCTTTTGTTTGGTTAATCGTAATCTTAAATTAAATTATCCTGCATTTAGTGTTTATTATTCTGTAGAAAAGAAAAGGAAACATATGTTGGTATAATATTTTTTGTTGTTGTTATTGTTGGTTTTTTTTTAACGCTCAAAATCATTAATCGGTCTAGAAGCGAATATTACCCTGCAGACGATATCACTATTGAGGAAAAGAAAAATAGAATAATAATATAAAAAGTGGAAGTGATATGTAAATCATCCATTACCCTTCATAGCTTCCATGGTCATTTAATAATAAGGAAAAGCAAAATATAATAGATCGTTTTTATCTTGGGAGATATCTTCCGGAGAATAAATGGAACAATAGAGATAATAAGTTGAATGAGATATTAAAAAGCCAATACTGGAAATGCAAGAACGCAACGTTTAAGGGTATGAGAGAAGTAGGAAAAAATATCATTTGGAAAACAAAGAAAGCACTTACGAATACTTTACATCATGCAGTATTTACGTTTATTTTGAGATTGTAAACTTCGAATGAGTCAGGTCGATTGGATGAGTAATTAATTCTAAGTACGTTTTAAGAACTAAACTTTACAACGAATCTATAGAAGCTTTTAATAATGTTAATAATGAAATATTAATTATAATTAATAATGTAAACAAATTAAGTTACACAGGACTGTGTTCTCGTTTCCTTTCTTTGCATATAAAGAAAATCAAAATCTCACTGGTTTCTCGGTTACCACCTAGGATATGACTTTTTGGTATGAAGTCATAGCTGAACGAAATAACCGGGCTGCGTTCGTAGAATAGCTGAGTAGCTCTTAATTTTAATCGGCAATATTTGCCAGAGCTAGCGTAGTCCACTCCTTGCTTAGTATTAGCTATAACAAGTCATTTAGTCATGGATCAACAGCTTTCAGGTGATTATGTTGGAGGTTTAATGGATTTTTTTACAACACTCAAAAAGAATTAAAATGGAATTTAATACTTCCTATATTTCGTCTAGTCACTAGGACATCTACTGGGATTACAAATACAATTAATGTAACATGCACACAAAAACTTACAATACTAAGCCCAACCACGTGGGTGACACTAAAGTCCTATCTAGGTGGAGCGCCCTCTAAGGGCGGTAGTAGGTGGCCTGGAATGTAAGGTGGGACCTCTGGTGATGAGGACCTCTTTCTTCTTTTATCGACGTTGATGATATTGACCTAATTGTATTTATACATTTTAAGTAAAGAAGTTTTTTGACATTTTCATTTTTCTGGATATTTTAACATGAATAGCGATTTAAAATGCCGTCTCCCTTTGTTTGCGTATCTGTCTGCTTGTTGGGACAGTATGCATTAAACGAATCACATACAGTTAAAGGTGCTGTCCCATTTTTATTTTATTTTAATAACGAACATTATTTTATTTGATTATATGGGTTGGATACATTTTATGCCAGAAAATATTGTGTCGAACGTGATAAAAAGGTTGGACGCCACTTCTCTCGAGCAGCTGGATTATCTTTCTCTTAGCCCACTTGATGTGCTATAAATTTATACAACATATTAGCTCTCCATATGTGATAATACGCGGCGTTACTGCATATAGTCTAAAATATAGTAATTATACACATTTTAGAGAAAATGATTAAACATTATACTCAAAAAAGTTACGCCATCTACTATAGTATAATAAACAACCACAAAAAAGCATTGCACTTACGAACAGCCATTGGTGGATGAATGCATATGGCTACTTCTAGTATCTCAAATAACAGAATTCTTACACGATGTGAGCAAAATTGGAAGAGCTTAAGAAAACAGACTTCCACATATTTTTGATATCTAAAAGAGAGCACATATTATATAACATATTAGTATACCAATTGCTGCAGTCAGAAACTATACTCTACCAAGAGAAAACAGAAACAAGGGTTCTGTTTTCGTTTTAACTATACGGCAATTCATTGCTATTATTATAGGTGAATACATACCCTTGCAAATGATTCAGATTATTATATTAAACAAATAAGGAAATTAAGAAGACATTATATTAACTTGGTAAAATGCATATCGATTTTGTGATAAAACAGGTATAGTGTTTCATGTAGAAAGTGTCCCAAGAGTATAGTAAAGAAAAAATAACTGTCCCTTTAGCGGTTTCGAAATAGCAAGAAAGGATAAAAGTTAGAAAATTAAACGAGAGGAAAGATCTTGTGATTAGTAATAAGAAGAGAGAATAATTTCTCAAAATTATAACTGAGAAATAAAAGTGAAGCGAGAGAATTAAAGGATATGCAAATGGTAATCCAGCCTTAATTAATAACTAAATAAAACTCAACACCTAACATATTTTGAAGACTAGTCTATTCAGGATGAAACGGTTATTTTCAGCATTGATCAACTGGATACCTTAAAATTGACAAGTTAGAAACGTCGAACGCTTGCCAGTAGAAAAAGATCATGGCGAACGTTTTGAATACTAGCCCTGTTCCATAATCTAATACGTTTCTAGAGTTTCGAAGAAACATGAAGTGCAAAAATCGGTAAAAATAATGGAATAATTCATGAAATTCTGAACATCTGCTACACTGTAAATCTGATGCATCGTGTTGTCGAGCTCACATCCTGTACTTTTGAAAAATGCTTTGTGAAATGAAAATAAAGTTTTTTTTTTTTACAATTATATATTTTATCTGTGTAAAGCTGTAGATATAAAAGAACGACTTGTAATCGGCAGTATATAACAAATCCATTGTATAAATGAATTCGTTTAAAATTGAAGGTCTTTAAAAATGTAGTCAAAAATATATGCAGATCTGGATAGAAAAGTGAAAATGAGACAGGAATCCTAAATCCACATAAACGTTTTAAATTGATATCGATACCTCAACCTATGTGTTCTATAATACTTAAATGAGTAGAGAATACAAAGAGTGTCATTACTGTTTACATGTAGTACAGGTTTAGATCTAACTGACCTGCAAATTACCATACTTCATCATACTTCATTGAGTATGCATTGATAAATATAAAAACAATTAATTTGCATAAATTAATTTTTATTAATTTGTGAATTAGTGAAATTGTTTCATATGAAACTAAAGCTATGTATATTTTATATTTGAATATTCTAACAATACAAATGTTTTAACCAAAAAAAAATAGTTTTCAATTGAAATCCTTAGGTCTCTTAGTCGAATCACTGAATGACACCATTACTTTAATACTTTGAATTCATAATTCATTCATTTCTTCAACTCATTAATTTCTTGCTCTTCTCCTTCAGGAGGAGAAGGGAAAGATTTCCTCAAGAATTCCTCAAGTGAAAGTATTGCTTAGGGGAAGAGGAGTGAGCATTAGTATCTGAGGATAGAAGTGAACAAAACTTTTGAAAATACATACTTCTCTTTGACAAAAAAAATGAAGAATAACAGGTGTAACTAGAAGTTGGTATCAGAAGCTATTTCTGAGTATTTGTATTTAAAAAAACAAGTATCGTATAAGTCTGTAATAGTATATTTCAATACTGATAAAGAATGCCGAAGCGAAAGTGGCAGTGAGATTAACAGAAAGGTAAACTTACCATGCTGCAAACCTATGTGTTCAGCAAATTATTAACAAATTGGTCCAGCTCAGATCAACAATCAGTGATATCATTCCATCTCACTGATTGTTGATCTGAGATCAACAATCAGTGAGATGGAACCGCAGGGAGTCAACTACAAGAGATTTTACCCGCAGTGGATGATCAACCACACTCACCCAAAGTGACGTAAGATATCGAACGACAATTCATCGAAAATGCAATTCATCGAAAAAAGATTCACCGAAAAGTTTAAATTTTCGAAAATGTTATGAGAAAATTGATCCATTTAGAACAAAAAACTGAACCGTGCAGAGTTAGAAAGCGATGATATTTTAATAGGAAAAAATTATAGAACAATGTGGTTTCTTATTGTCTTTCTTGTCCGATAACTGTTTCATGTCTGTTCATGGGACTGATTTGCGGGAGGAAAAGCCCAGCCTTCTCCGTATTATGCCTGCTAACTTACCTTTAGCTGAACAGGACTGATAAAAATTATGCGCGTCGTACATGGGATTCCAACTACCCAGGTCTTTCTAACTAAACGGCTTCGTTTATACCGACTGAACTACGCAGGCTCCATTATTATTATTGTTGCTAGTAGCAATATGCGACTTCAATGCAGCAAATTATTATGGGATGAATTTTACTCAGATTCTCTATTTGAAACTTTACATGAAAATGTCGAACCGTTCCAGTTTTCAGTTCAGCTATATTCGGGGCGACAAAGAAATAACGTCTCCAAATAATGTACTGTATTACAAAATCTCTCTGACTTGCTGAATTAGTAGAAGTTGCCAGTACAAGAAGCTATCTTCGTGGTTCAGTTTTTGTTCTAAATGGATTAATTTTATCATAGCATTATCGAAAATTTAAACTTTTTGATGAATTGTTTTTTCAATGAATTGCCTTTTCGATGACTTTTCATGTAACCAATACGAAGGATCATATGTAAAAACCATTGTTCCATTCGTCGACCGACAAGTGGAATGAGGAGTTCTGGGCATCGACTGGAACACGAATCGGCACAAAACATTCAGAACCGAGGCTAATAACATGTATTTACATGCTAGGACCGCAAAATGCAAGCTCCATATTATCGGCACCAACATATAGCTTCGTTTTAAGTGTGCAAAGAGCGTGTACAGCGGAAGGTGGAAGTTTAGAAACCTTGATATGGTGCGACAAATCATGCTACACTCTCTACCGAGCAGATAGACAGATCCAAGCAATATATAGCCAATTCACATGATATATGCAAATATCGTGATGAAGAGAAACAAGAATAAATGCCGTAATATTACAGAAGACGTCAGTCTCCCTAAAATCAACTGGGACATTATAAGAGGAATGCTTCGTATCTTTTAGACTGTCTTAGATTGTGATATAATTCGTTAATACTATAGATCAGCGATTTTCAACCGGTGTGCCGCGAAAGGTTCACAGGTGTTTACAGATATGTGTTTGCGGGTTCCTCCAGTTGTGCGACAATTATAGCATACGCTGCGCTTACACCGTTCCGTCTGCGCCGTATAAAGACGAGACAGGTTTAATCAGTGAAATCTTTGAGTATTTTTCTCACCGACACACCTGAATCGGTTTCAATTCTGTAAGATCTGTTTCCTTGTGTTTTAGCAATGTTGAAGTTTAGTGAAAACTATGGGTGCTGCACTTTTAAAACGTTACGTTATGAACACTATAAAAAATAAGAACAGCTCACAGCTTGAAAGCTTGAAAAAGATTTGAGAGTATGCATATCGACAATCCGACCTCACACAAGCGACATAACGCCAAACTCAGGTGTCTCACTGATTAAAAAAACACATTTATGTTACATTTGTGTATATTAGAAAAAGAGAATAAATAATTACTGAATGAATAAAATGAAAAATGAATAAAAACAATTACAAGGTGTCGTGAATAAATGGGGTTTTCAAAGAGATGTTTCAAAAAGAGGTTTGCGACGGCTTTCGTCTTTATTTGAAGCAGTTGATATAGTTCTTAATACTTGCATGGTGTGCCGTAGAATTTTAGTAATTAGTTTTAATGTGCCATAAGCTTAAAAAAAAGGTTCAAAACCACGTCTAGGTTAAGGAATGGCCTGATGTAACTATTTTCAGGTTAATAAGCCACGCTTAATGATGAAGCATGGCACACACACACACACACACACACACACACACACACACACACACACACACACACACACACACACACACACACACACACACACACACACACAGAGAGAGAGAGAGAGAGAGAGAGAGAGAGAGAAATTGACGTGTATATATATAATATAAAAGCTTAACTCATACTCATACTACCACTAGCCTATGGGAAATCTACTGTAAGTGAGAGAAAATCGCCATTTTTCTACTATCAGAGTAACAGACAATAGTGCGGCACGATTGTTTTAATGAAGTATTTGTTATCATTCCTAAATCAATAACAGTACTTCCATATGCATCATATAATCAAATTCGCATCGTTTTGTTTCCAAAAATTTTATCAACGAAGTAGAACACTGAATTTCATAAGCTTGAGCAGCGTGCTGCATTCTTGCCAAAATGAATCAATCAATTAGTAAACTTATAAATACTTGTTGGACTTTATACTAAGAAACTGATTGATCTCGTCCATCCCTTTAGGATGGGTAGAGTTCCCTAATGAGGAATTTACGACGAAATTAATGCGGCCGGTTCGTCACTCCTTGCTGCATCCCCCTAAGAATAGTTTTCATGACTGTAATCTGTGTGTTCACGGGGTCGGTTTGCCTGCTTGCGGGATGAAAAACCCTAGATAAACTGGCGGAAACAATCCTGCTGTCCACGCCCAAGACCTGCTAATTTGGCTATGGCAGATCCTTAAACTCCTCACGTCGTCGACGGGAATCGAACCTCGGACACTACTTACCCAGGCATATGGTTGCGAAGCGCAAAGGCACTAGGCTAACCGCGCGGACTATACTAAGAAATGCATGATAATAATTCAAGCGTCGGTGGACATTTCAGCACATACCTCGCTGCTATAGAACTGTATCCCATGTTGTTTGAGGCTGCATATATGTACAATGCATTTAAACAAGGCTTGGCCTTCTCAAATGTGATATTACTTGCGCACCAATAAAAAGATTTGTCGAAACCTGGAAAGAGAAACAATCGACTATGATAAAACAAAAGAGAGATACATTGTTATGCTTTATAAATAAATTTCTAAATAAAATAAAATGAAATTAAATAAATAAAAATAAATAAATTATCCTCGCTAGGCTCTGGTATTTCAATAAAGTCACAGAAAATATTAAAAAAAAAAAACAAGCGATAAATGCTAGATTCCTTGTATTCTTTTCTTAAATTTTAATCTTCATAAACGTGTAAGAAGATATTCTATTTTTAAGTGTACATCGTTTAAACATAAAGGATTTGTGATAAAATATAAATACACATAAAACGGCTTTCTAAATTAGAACAGTTTAATTCAGATATTATCGATTCTTGATTTGTTTTTTTTTTAAATCACAGAATATACTCTGTCGAACAAAGGCAACTAATGTAAATTTTTCTCGTTTACATTACTGTTTTTTTTTAAAGGAGGATTAATATTCTCAAAAAATAAGTATATATTGCTCTTATATATCAGTACACTAGAGGGCTAAAACATACCTCAACTTGTGCGATTTGCGCCTACTACTTAAGAAATTCATCCCATATTGTTTGAAGGATGCATATTATGTACAATGAATTTAAATAAAGATTGATCATCGTAGATGAATAAATAACAATCACAAATACATGTCTCGCTTACAGTGTTGTATTTATTATCTTTGGCGTTTTCGAGATATTTTAAATACAGTTTCTAAGTCGTTGAATAGCTCGAAAAAAAGTAAAATATGGACTGAGTAATCGCGGTCTTTGTATGAGAAAGCAATGTATGACTGATTACTCCGTTTAGGTTCTGCAAAGCAAAACCAGAATAAAACTCGTTTCATTGTTAATTTTGTGTCATTGAGTCATAAATCCGATAAAGTATGGCTTGCGTATAATTGAATACTTTAGAATCATCTTAAAAACTTTAGCAACTGTAAAACTGCTGAACAAAAATTCAATTTATAGAACAAAATTGAATTATATATGTCTTAATTTAAAAAATGCAGTGCTCATAATTCAACATTGCTGGGTTGAATCACGAACAGTGATCATATTACTTTAACTGGAATACGATTTTTGCTCACTTTAAATAAGTAATCTTAACTTGTAAGCGCTGATGTTTGCACATAGTAGTAGTGTTTTCTTTTTTCTCTTTTTTTTTCTTTCAAATACGATTATTATTATTATTACTACTATTTGACACCTCCAGGGAGTCCAGAGACTCATATACTCACATATTTTAACAATGATCAAATATATCTCGGAAATTAAAACCTGAAAGTAAATAAAATAAAATGTAATTAGATTTGTTAAATGAAAATTGGATTGTCATTAAATATTACATTTTAAGTTAACCAAATATATTAACCTTTACACAGAAATGACAAGTATGATTTCAGATTTGATTTCTAAAAGATATAATAAATTGCAATACATAAGCACGGTGTTTTAAAAAAATAATAATAAATCGAATAATTGTTATTCGATTGTGAAGGGTATTTTGATCTTTATGTCACTTCGCGTAATATAACAAAGGCGTCCTCTACCTTCATTTGCTATCTACCAAGAGTTCCAGTCAGAAATACCATATGAACTGATTCTTACAACCGTTACAGATCTGAAACGCACCTTGACTTCAACAAACATGAATATTTAGTGGGGAAAATGACAGCACAGGCATCGGTTCGATCTAATAAACGTTAAAAGCAGCCGGACTTAACATACTATTATATATTACATATTCTGACTCTCCAGACTATTAGAAATGTAACCTTACGTAGAGTTTAAACCTCAAGATGTGATACGATCCTATATTGTTTCTCAGAATGTCGTGAGAAACAAGGAAATGGACGACCATCCGTTAGGCTAGTATACGTGGAGTGCGTTGCACTATTTTTCTCCTAATTTATATTTTATTGCTGTGATCATTCAGCAGCCGAAGGCACAGCTGGAAATGATTCGCTCTCTCTCGCAACTTTGGTAACATCACTGAACATGGGTAACATAATTCTTCGTAGTGGAAATCGTGAACCAAAGCTACATATTCTTAAACTGCAGCAGTTATTCCATGCCATCACTGAATCCCCCCCCCACACACACACAATTCATATTCACGTACTTTTCATTCGAAAGAATAAACGGTATTTTCTTGAGTTAATTTTCGTTTATTAATACCACATGTTTCTAAACGTATAACAAGTATAATAAAAAAAAGTATTAAACAGTATAACCTAATTGGTTTCTTGAGTTACTGAACCAGAAAATTAATTACACATAGCAGGTGTTATCTTCACAATTATTACATACAAACAAGAGACCAGAAAAAAAAATGTATTAATTAATCTATAGTTGTAGGAACAATGCTGGGTGTTTCTGTCACGTTCTGTGGCATGACGTGTGTCATATCCGTGGTCTGCTGTTAGATTTTTGATAAAAGAAAACCAAGCTTGGTACAGGATTAAACTTTTGGTTTTTATTACATTATGTGGAAATCCAGAGGATTTCTGAAGTTTCTTTATCCTTTCTTGTAAAACAATTATGATCAATATATGGATTATTAAGTTAACATTATTTAATTTATTAAACGTATTACATGTTCTCAATACCTAAAATTAACTGAAGACCTGCTAAAGCACTGAAGCCTTCGTATTGTAGAATAAAAGGTATGTTTAAAGTTACTTTCAATAATGATATAACAGTCTTAATGTACATGTCTGACTGACACCCTAGCTGCACTATTTGTGCTGAGATGGTAATCATGTGCGAGCTCAAAATATATTTAGTATTCACCTGGAAATATCTCACCGAATTATTCTTCTAATGAATAGTCCATAAGGGGATTGCCATTATAAATTTTGATCTGTGGAAAAGTGCCAGGAAAAGGGTGGAGAAGCTCAGGAAATTTCAAGAGGCTCAAGAAAATAGATGAAACCAAACACTTAAAACACCAAACACTTGAAGATTCGGCATAACACTTATCATCATATCTGATGTCTTTTGCAATGAGTGACCCGTTTCGTCTCTACACTCGCTACATAAAATGTGAATATCTCATTACTATTTTGCAAATAGTATCACAAGATAAACCTAGTTCTCATTTCACAAACATCCTTTTAAGGTTACATCTACGGCCTGGTCTTTATTTTAAATCATCTGAAGTAGATGAATAAGTCGCAGTTTTTGAAGAAAATCTGAAATAAAAAAAAGACCAAACCTATATAAATCAGTGCATTTGGAAAAAAAGTTAGTTCTGAGGAAAATACAAATATCGGTGTTTGACGACATACACGTAAACACGCACGCACGCACGCATTTTTCTCTTTGCACAGTAATTATTGTGCAAAGAGAAAAATTCAAAATGGCAATTCATCTAGACACATGAACTGTAGACGAAAAATGTAATTTTTTATGCGTGCGTTTTTTCGTTGTGTATGGCAGCAGCATAAGCATTCCGCCGGAATTCTTCTCAAACTTGTTGACGTATGGTTAGGTGGTTGAATCAGCGCACTGGAGCAAGCACGGAAAATTCTGTTACAAGTGGTAGTAGTTCCGGATGCTGAAGAAAGAAGCTAGTCACTCAGTAGCGCTCAGTATACATGGTATTTGGATGGAATACACCAAGATGAACAGATTATTAGATTCAACACAGTATATTTTCCCAATAATTGAGAACACATAGCTCCAGTGTTACAGAACACATAGCTCCATTTACGCTGGGAACAAACCTCTCACTCGTAAAAACATTCTATCGAACGGAATGAGTATCTTCTACGTTCATACCTTTATTGCAGAGAGGTGTGAACGTAGAAGATATTAACAGAACAGAAACATATCGTAATGAAGTATGATGATAAATGTATTGACTACGAATTTTTTCCCAATCGCTCATGATTTCCAAAATACAAGGAGGGGTTCCTATTAAATGTGATACTTCAGCCCTAGTTTATACAGCACAAATTAACTACTTAGTGAATATTTGTTTCTATACAATAATGTATAATGAAAAGCTAATGAATCAACAATACAATAAAGTCGAAAAATTTAGACAGCTATGATTTAATTATTCAATATCTTAATGTTAATTTTTTGAACTGAACCAATAGGCTTCTGAAAATCAGAAATAAATGAAATGATAAGATTAGAAAGTCGCATTTTTGAATAAAAACTGATATGAAAAAAGTAACTGAATATATTCGTTGCAGAAATACAGCTTTATGATTTCATAATAATTGCTTTTAGTAAAAGACCTCTCAGCAAATTGTTGCAAATACTGAAAAACGTGGTAAAGAAAAAAATCTTGTTTTAAACTTAAATACAAAGTAACTGACAGAAAAAATTCATAATAAATTCACAATAAAAAGTATCACTATAATAATATAACCAAACATAACAAAGTGAATGATTAAAAAACTGTTTTTCTTGTCTTAAGCTTTTCACGAACCATTTAGGTTCTAAGCTGTGGACTTCACAACCGCGACCGTCTCGAGGATAAGGTGGTTGGCCCTATGCCTACCGGTGTGTTCTATGTCTGTAGATGTGCGTGTGTTCACGGGGCCGATTTGCCGATTCTGGGAACGAAAATCCGGAGTTTCCGAGTGAAAAAAAAAAAAAAAAACTACCTCCGTATCAGATCGGCTAACTCATCTTTAGTCAAAAGATACCAGATAAAGATTCCTCACGTCACTGACGGGAATCGCACCCAGGTCTTTCCGACCAAAGGGATTCGTCTACATAGAATGAGCCACGGAGACTCAAAGAAACTATTTAATAAAATGAAATGTTAAGCAATTAAAAAAAAGAATTTGGTTGTTTATAATGAATGCCGGAACAACTAACATCACATTCAAATTTTGTTTTAACTGCAATAAATGCCTAAATCATTTATACATTTATTGCAGTTAATAAACCCATAAACAGTCATAAATGCTGTTTTCGGATATCTTAATTAAAAAAAATGCAGTTCCGAATGAGAAAATATAATTTCCATCTAAAGCTGACTAGCGTAGATTTGATTAAAAAGTCGTACAAATGTAACTTGAAGGCACATGTTATTGCGGACACATCTCGGAGCCCCCCCCCCGTACAAGTATGATGAAAGTTATAATTTTAATTTGTATTCTTCATGAAAGCTGAATATTTCTACTTAAGTATTATTATCATTATCATTAGTATCCTTATACGGGTACCTCCATGGAGTCTGAAAACTCATTGCGGGGGATCCAAACTATCCACACAATCTATCATACCTCTCCTTGAACCCATTAACATACAAAGCGCTCAAAACTGACTATGGCAGTCCATTCACTCATTCACAACTTTCCAAGCAAACAATCTAGCCCTCACACCCCCTACTAACCACACCTTTATTCAATTTCCAAGGATGACCCTTCATTCTGCCTCTAGCCAAGTGCTGAAATATTTCCCCTGCATCAATCCTATAAAACCCTTTAAGCAACTTAAATATCTCTATCATATCCCCTCTTTTTCTCCTATCAACCAACTTCTGCAATCCACGCACCCTCAATCTATCCTCATAGGGAACATTCCACAGGCTACTCATCAACTTGGTCACTTGTTTCTGAATCTTCTCCACCGCTTCCTCATCCCCAAGAAACCCAAGGGACCTGGCTTGAGCACAATAAATCTAGATGTGGGCGTATCAAGGCCTAATGAAGAGGAATAACCTCTTCCTTATATCTACATGTTAATGTCTTCTTCAACAACTAAGTAATCTTACGGGCTACCTTAGCTACCTTATCAATATGTTCCTCTAAACTTTAACTTTCTATCTACCACTACCCTTAAATCTCTAGCATCATCTGTTTCCTGGAGTAAAGTGCCATCAATGTGATACACAGCTTGTAATCTATTTATCACAAAATTCATAACTTTACTTTTCTAGATTTAAACTGATATCCATTATCTTTTTGCCGATACGGACAATCTATTTAAATCGTCTTGGTTATCTATTACTTTACCTAATTTCGCATACTCAGCAAACAACTGAATATTTCTTTTCAGGTTATTTCCTATATCATTTATGCACAAATTATAAATAAATAATACATAGCGGTGTGGCACAAGGTTCACTTTGTGCCACACCACTAGTCACCTGTTTTCGCCTGAATTCTGCACCACCATATACCACTTTTTTATATCTGTCCAGCAGCCATCCTCTTATCTACTTAACCAGCCTAACCAGCCTACATGCCTAACCCCATTTGTTCTAATTTGGTTAAAAGAGTTCCATGAGGTATTGTGTCAAATGCCTGTGCAAAATGAGTAAAATCATCATGTAGACATTTCCTTTATTCAAATCTACTATAAAAAAGTTAGTAAATTATTAAGGCATTACCGGCCCTTCACAAAGCCATGTAGACCATCGTACAGTATCATATTTTTATATATGCTACTGTATGATGGTCAACATGGCTTTGTGAATATACATCTTCTTGAATTCTGTTTTTGACCACTTTTTCTAATACTTTTACTACCACGCCTGAGATACCGATTGGTCTATATTTGCGACTGCAATCTTAGAACCTCCCTTATGCAAGGGAATTATTTTGCCCTTTTTCCACTCCCTTGGAAATCTACCTGAGCTGAGACTTAAATTAAAGAGCCTAGTTAGGTTCCAATTCCAATTCATCTACTTCTATTCCCAAATCAGTGTCTGTCACATAGATTAAAGCAGTAACCTCACTAGGATATACCCTTGCAAAGTGGTCACTCATTAATTCAACTATTTTATCTGATTCTGTCTCCTCGTGCCCGTCATCACTCATTAAGGTTAATCTTCCATAGTCATTCTTCCTCTTACTTGCCATATAACGAAAAAAACTCTTTGGGATTTCCTTTGGCCTGCTTTGGCTAGATTTTTCTCATAATTTGCTTCCTTGCCATGCAAGTCACCTTCCTCTTTATATATCCTCCATAGAAATTTCTTCTTCTGCATCTCGTGCTTAATGATATTACTCATCTATCTACTCCTACCTAATTAAACCTCCTTACCTAAGCTATACAATTTAATACTGCTTCCTCTAGATGACCCTTAACTACATCCTATGCAGTTAAGGATCAGCATATATGTCCATAGTTGAGGGCACATAATAATCACTCAACCTAACACACTAATATCCTTACCCTGCAGTGCCACGGCACAGATTTAAGTTTCATCCTAAGTTTGTCATAATCACCAGCCTTCTAGTTCCAAATATTTCTTGACAGAATAATCCTCATGTTGTAGAATCCCAAGTCAAGATCGCATGGTCACCTTGGTTATGGATAGCTCTTCTGATCCTATTAGTCAGCTCCAATACCCTCTCATCCCCTAGTCTCCTCCATCACATTCTGCCTTAAGTAATTAAATCCTTAGTAGTTATATAAATTCTATTTCCTTCCTGCCACATGACTTTTTCTTTCCCGTCTATATGTCCATAGTTGAGGGCCACATAATAATCACACAACCTGTACTCATTGTATTAATTTGGCGATGTGTGTGTGTCTTCCAGATCATCCGTCTTCCTGAACTCCCTAGCAACAACCAACTCCATATTTTGTCTTACTGGCCTTAATTTCAGTCTAGATTGCGTCAAATGAAGTGTTACCTTCCCGTTATCTCCTACTTCTTTTGGCTGCAGTTCATCTGCTGTCATCAGCATTATCCATCCCCCATCCCATCTTCTCTATCCTATCTCTCTCTCTCTCTCTCTCACTCTCTCTCTCCATCCTATCTTCCCTAAAAATACTAAACCCGTCACATTATGTCCCTGTAACTACATCATCTGCTATTAGCTAATTCTCACAAATGCCTGTAGCGTTTCGCGAGGTTGCACTAACCAATGCCAAAAACTCCTCTTTCTTGTTCCTGATACTTCTGGAATTAGTATATAGAAACGGCAACATCTCTTTATTCCCCAAGCCACCTTTGCTTTCTGAATTGACAACCTATTCAATACTTTTGCTTGAGAGACTAGATTCCTCACTTGGTCATTCTCACACTCACTCGCTTCATGGGTGCCTTCACATAAACACACTTGCTTCCACCCTAATTGCCTAAAATTCGCTGAATTTGCTTAAGCATGCTCAGTGAGCCTAAAATTAAAACTATTTAGATGCAGTCCATCAGCATTGTACAAAATCCTTCTTTCCGTCAAACACAGATCACAGATTCATAATTTCTACATCATTCATTCTGTACAATCTACATATAGACTCATTGGCTATCAATGCCCTACTCCTCCTTCTCCTCCTCCTCCTCAGTTCGCCTCTATCATAGCGTGGTAAGAGACTTACAATCTTCTCCTTCTCGATCTTCAGTTTTGCCTCTTCTTACAATTCCTTTACATCCTCCCTCATAGAATACTTCTCTCCTCTCAAATCATTTGTACCAATCAAGACAATCATTTACTTCGAATTACCTTTTTGCATTCAGATGGTGACTGATATCGTGAATATCTGCACCCGGAAAACACGATTTTGTTACACTTTCATTAAGTATTTTCCTGATCATTGAGTCTCCGTATATAATTCCTCCTTAATTTGATTTCCTTGTTTGTTCGGTCTATCTTTATTATTCCTTCGGACCGTCTGCTTCTTTCTCTTTTCAGTCCCGCTAATCTCTTGTCGCTTCTGCAATTTTGAAATTTCGCGCTTTGTCCTATGAAGGATAGCATTCGAGGGCGCAGTTTTTTTTTTATTTTTATGAATGTCCATTTTGTTCTCTATTTCTACGGCGGCAGGTTCGACATTAATAACATCATTTTTCATCTTACCGTTGGTACTGTCCACTCTACTAATATTTGCTACGTTCTCGTCACCTAACAGACGCTCACTTTAATTTTATTCACAAATACATTTCACACACATTGCACTGAATAATATCCCGCAAATTCAAATCGCCTGACAAAGTGGTTTTTACCGCAATTGTTCGTCCACTCATTGGTGCCATGCCGACAACATCGTATTTCATCAAAAAAATAAAATAAAATAAAACACAACGTTTACTTATAAACTATCTACTCGGTGAATCCCACTCCCGTTTAAAACAAAACTATAACAAGTTAACCTAATATTCTGAATTAAAATAAAAAAGTTACTTATTCTTCAGGAGGATAATTCCACTCTACACGCACAATATGCCCACAATGCTACGCGTATTGTGGGCGTGTTTATAATACTTGTATATTATAGTAGCATATAGTATATACTATAGTGGTATGTAGTAGTAGTATAAAATACTAATACTACTATAGTGTATACTATAGTAGTATGTAGTAGTAGTATACAATACTAATACTACTATAGTGTATACTATAGTAGTATGTAGTAGTATACAATAACGGCCAAAAGACAAAATATAACCCTTTTAATTTCTGGGATTCATCCCATGAATGAAACGCGATTAGTCTAATAAAAATGAAAATAATCTATTACATATGGAGTAATATACAACAGGTTCATTTTAATCTCGTTGTTCAAGTGAGATAAGTTAAATATCATCCAGCTAGAAAACTCAAATTAAATCTACCAATTTATTAATGTTTTTTTTTTATATCGCGCACATACATACACATACGAGAGGCTACCAAACTTATAGTACATCAGCATCCCGGATGGATTTAGAGACAGGAGCAAAGAAGAGTAACCTTAAATGTATCTAGTCACTTTCTTTAGTCGGACTTCTGCTTCTGGATGCAATTAAGGATTTTTACGAATGAAGAATGTTTTCAGCGTTAAACCACGAAGACTGATAGTATTATAATATAGGACGACTTTGAGATTTACAAAGTGAGAAATTGTTCACAAGCAATAGCGTTGAGATCTAAAGAGGTTGCCATTTTTTTAAAATTAATTTCTCAGATGAGGGAAATGTAGTCATGTTTTGCTAGGAAACATTCGATATTCTCCTCTGTCTTGTTCTAGATAGCACCGGATTTGAATTCAGAACTCGGATTGTTCATATAATTAAAGTTTTTAACTGTTTAGTTGTGCTTACTGGTTTATTTAACAAGAAGAAAGAATGTATACTGATCAGTAAAACTATGGAAGAGGAGATTGAAGCCAACAAGAGAAAATTTTATTCTATACACCTATATTAGCAGATTGTGTGGGAAGAAAAGTCATCGATAGCAGTACTCATGAGAACAGATGAATTTAAAAGATACTTGGGCGAATATATGACAAAATTGCTACTATTTCCCGATTCTAAACCAGTCAAAGGCTGCAAAAGTTTTACTGTCAATGTTTAGGGCTACGTGGTTAAAATTCCGAATTTTACATAAAACAAATTTGAGTGATTTGGGAACCAGCTAAATAAAAAGTCTCAAAAATTTCCCCTAATCCGCAACTAGAATCGAATATATAACAATACCTTTCTTCGGGTCATCGATAATGTGCCACGTAGAAAAGAAACTAATGCGGAGCATTCTCATGTACTGCATAATCTGTGTGCACCAAGACGAATAAACCAGTTTGAGAAACAGAAAAGATATCTCGAAGATATCTCTAAATATCCATGAAATACTTCAAAATTCAATAAAAATGTTGAAAAAATAATCACATTTCATATGTAAAACCTCAAAAGAACTGTTTTAATTAACACATTCGCAGTCATCGCTGTTTAGCAGTATAGGTCATTTTTAACCACCGGAGGTACCACTTGGGGCCTGTCATTCAATCTGTTAAATATAGTGGTTAGTACATTCTTAAGGTTGAGTATTTGTCTTTTACTAATTAAACATTAAGTGCTTAATTGGCCAGTTATTGAAGTCACAGAGAAATGTCTTTGCAGTTGTAATTCCCAAATTTAAAAAAAAATATTAAAATAACACTGAAAGTTTTTAAATGATATTATTAAATCAGTAGTGAAAAGGCTAAAGTGAAAGTTTCATTCATTAACGTGCGATTTTCCTAATTCATACTTTTTGGTTCAGTTACGAATTTAAGCATATGGAAAACCACAAATGTAAATAGCTATCAAGCTTAATTTTAGGGGAAAATGTGCACCGGAGAAAAACTGAAAACCACCAAGCAGTAAAAATCTGAAATTAACCAACGACTATGAAAAATATAAACGGAAAACCACCTAATCAATTTAGTTTTTTTTTAGCATATACAGCGGGATAAAAATTAAAGTGTCCCGATTAAGGCCTCCAGTGATCTAAATGCTGTGAAACTTTACAGGAATACATTGTGCGTCATGCGGAAGCGATATCTAAGAAACAAAAAGAGCAGTTCCAAAATCCAGCACCAGGAGACTGTATGATATACCAAATGCAGATGTAGTAATTTCTCTCTCTCTCTCTCTGTGTGTGTGTGTGTGTGTGTGTGTGTGTGTGTGTGTGTGTGTGTGTGTGTGTGTGTGTGTGTGTGTGTGTGTGTGTGTGTGTGTGTGTGTGTGTGTGTGTGTGTGTGTGTGTGTGTGTGTGTGGAGAAAAGCAGCACAAACATAAATAACATTTTTATTCACTTTCATTATGCATTCATAGGCTGTATTGTTTAATGTGCTGTCCTTCCGGGTATGAAACAAGCTGCTCCTTTGTGCACAGTGTGTTCGACGCAAAACGCAACTGATCGGGACTGATGTTACGCAAATGTTACGGTTGCTGTCTTTCAGCGCTGGCAAGTTATCAGGATGATCACGCTTTGAGAAATTCCCAGAGCCAGATCAGGTGAACGAGGCGGCCAAGCAGTGGGAAACCCACGGCTGATCAGTCTGGCTTCCGTAAAATGTTCTCTTGTACGGATCAACCGATGTGTGGAGTGCGCTCCATCTTGGTTTAAAGTGGCTGAATCCATGCATAGGCACTACTGTAGCTGTGACACAACAAAATTGTTTATCCTATAGCAGTAAATGGGAAGGTCACAGGATTCGATTGGCTAATGTCTTCAAAAAGAATGGTCCGGTGATAAAGGAAGCTGTAAACCCGCACTAGAAAGTAAATTTGGGTGAAAGTAAAGGAATTCGTTAGATTGCATGCAGTTTTGCGTAACCCAAACCTGACAATTGTGGATATTCACAGCTGCTTTCATGTAAATAGTCGAACTCATTATTTGAGATAATTGTCTAGTGGTTCAATTCATTAGTCTCTAATACAAAGTGAGCCTCATCTCCCTCACAAAATCATCCATGGCCACGTAGTGTCCAACTGCACCCGAACAAGGAATGTTAAAGAGAATGTCAGTCGAGTTTCAAATTCCTTCGGATACAACTCCTGTGTAAGGGTTATCTTGAACAACAGGTAGAAAAGCAGAATCTTCCGTAGAATTTTCCAGATAGTTGTGTAAGGCACATCCATGTGTCTTGATACAGAATGTGCACTGCAGGAACCAACGCCGCGTTATTCGTGGCCTGCTCCAAAACGGAAGTAGCAACTTCATTCACTTGTTATGAACTGATTGGTTTGCGACCTCTGCCAAGTCTAGTTCCAAACGTTTCCGTTTCTTCAAAACGACTAATCATAATCATTCCTCACAGAGAACATAGAAATAGTAGACCTTGTCGACATTTTTTCAGGCAACGAAATTCGCGGAGTGCAGCAACAATATTGCAATTATTTAGGTGATACAGCTTCACGAGCAAAACATGTTAAGGCAAGGTTAGAGCCATCACTGTGAACGATATTCAGAACCAGAATATAGGGGGGAAATCCCGTGTCCATATTTGAATCTCACCTGAGTTTAAAAAGATTTGCGTAATATGCAAATTCCATGCATTCGATGGTTACAACGACACCTGGTGGTGGATTTTAGAACTTTTGTTTTCTCAGATATCGCTTTCACATGATTCACGATCTATTCCTGCAATGTTTCGCAGCAAATAGATCAGAATATGGCACTCCACAAGGCCTTAGGCAGGGATACTTTAATTTTTATCACCTTGTAAGCTTTCATAAATGTACCAAAAGCAATTCAAATATAGAACATCAATGAGTCAAGAAATATGCTCTAATAAGGAATATACTTACGGAGTTTAGTTCGTTTTTAAAATATCTTTATTTAAGATATTCAATATTTTGTTAATAGTCGTAACTCATTTGAGATAATTGTCTATTGGTTCAGTTCATTAGTCTCTAACACAAAATCTATTAGTTTACAATCATGAACCCGCTAAACCTCTCATTGCAGAGAGTGAGAGATCAATATCTTCTCTTATTATTATTACTTATTATCAAACATAAAATAAGCCTCAAGGTCTTTTACTAAAACCAACATGAAATCATACTTGGTATTTATATTACTGGTGTTGAAATATTCAGTTAACTTAAAATATGTAATATTTATTCAAATCACTTTCATCAACATTTAATTATATTTTATTTCAACATGTGTGAGTATATAGATTTCTTACCTATCATCACCTGCAATTTATTGCCGAAGAATTTTTTTTTCCAAATGAAAACATTTAAGGATGTGAAAATGAATTTCTCCATGAAAACGATAACGAAGGAAGATACTATATTTTATAAATAAAGCAATTCATTAAATAAACAGCGGAATAACGCTAAACGTAGCTAATACCATGAAAATTATCTCACATATATGCACACGAATACTCTATCAATAATGTACCTTTACTCCTTTAACAGATGCAATCAAAGGAATATTTTAAATTTCCACCTACAAAACAAAATGCCACACTCAGAATATGTTGTTGGTTCAAATATACTTGTGACATTCTTATACACATGAATGATTTAATCCTTTATACTGCTTATTATAATATTCATATGAATTTATAAAAGCGATATAAATAATATGAGTATATAAGAACAAATAATGGAAAGGTTTGAATTTAAATATGCATTATGTTGAGTTAAACAAAACCATATTCACACAACACAGCAAACTACAAGCATTATAGCACAGTATTTTAATACTTTTCTCATATCAACTGCTTAAACAGAAAAATTTCTTACGGTTACAATGAACTCTTATCGAAATGTTTTAAGAGAAGCTTAAATTTCTTTAAGTATTTTAAACTCATTTTATTATCCAAAGAGGTATTGTTTATAGTAAAGATACTAATTAATCCAATCTCCATGTATCTCGTGTGCAACTACTGTTGAGCAACAAATTGCACGAACTCCGAATTCATGCATTGATTGTCCCACGAAAGAATTCTAGAAAATGTAATTGTACTTCATCATCCTCAGTTTTAACTCTTAAATATTACTAAACCTTATTTTATGTTTTATTTATTTTTAAAAATTGAAACTATGGCGTTGTATGCATTTTGCCCCTTTCTAAGTTGCAACATAAGTGCATGATACTAGATATTTGTACAAATATTTTTCCATGATTATTTTAACTAGCGGATGCGGTAATAATTTTTTTAAAATCAAAAACTGCCATGTTAAATAGCGCTAACACAAAATTTCATTCTCTGCTATGTTTATATATTTAAGTCCATGGTTTTGAAACTGGCGATGGCCACATGTCGTTACGATCTGACTTTAAAATATTCAGTAGCTTAATAGAAAGGGGAATGGTAAAATCCTTTTATGTTTTTTAAAGCCGGGTACGAAACTCGGATCGAAATCCATCGAAATCCATAGAGTTTCATGCCGAAAAACTATCGGCGAGCCCAAGTGTAAATAATCACTTGGGTAGTACAACACCAGGGCAACTCCATGCAAAGGTGGAGCAAGCTACGTCACTAACTATAATATTTTTTGGGTTCGCCGATAGTTTTTCGGCATGAAACTCTATGGATTTCGATCCGAGTTTCGTACCCGGCTTTAAAAACATAAAGGGATTTACCATCCCCTTTCTATTAACATATTCGCCGGTAAATTAGCCTTTCGGCTTATTAAATTAGTGATTAACAATAAATATAGGAGTACACCACTTTGGCAATTCGATTGTAGAGGTACGTAAGTTCGTGTTCACTTGAAACCTTGATGTTCCAGGTCTACCTGCTCACTGATGAGACCCCCAATGAGGGTGGAAACCGATGCGGGGCGGATCTGGCTTTGAGAGGCTCCACTTAGAGGTAGGTTTTTGCCTGTTGCTGAGTGGGGGCCACCGCTGAGATTATGGCTCTGCTTGGTGGTAGGGTGAGCCTGACACTGGGTAGAGCCAATGCTGAGTAGTTCTTCTCGGTGACGGGGTGAGTCTGTCATCGAGTGGAACAACGCTGAGTTGGGCGATCTTTCGGGATCGTCTTATTTTCGGAGCCCGCTTCACCTGTACATAAGGTGGAAACCGGTGAGGGACGGATCTGGCTTTGAGAGGCTCCACTTAGAGGTAGGTTTTTGCCTGTTGCTGAGTGGGGGCCACCGCTGAGATTATGGCTCTGCTTGGTGGTGGGGTGAGCTTGACACTGGGTAGAGCCAATGCTGAGTAGTTCTTCTCGGTGACGGGGTGAGTCTGTCATCGAGTGGAACAACGCTGAGTTGGGCGATCTTTCAGGATCGTCTTATTTTTAGAGCCCGCTTCACCTATACATAAGGTTGAAACCGGTCTGGGTAGTGACCTCATCTCATAATGTAAAACAATATATATATATATACACATCTCTTAGGAGCTGGGCTTTACATTATGAGAGAATATTAAAGTTAGTGAAGGAGCTTGCTCCACCTTTGCATGGAGTTGCCCTGGTGTTGTACTACCCAAGTGATCATTTACACTTGGGCTCGCCGATAGTTTTTCGGCATGAAACTCTATGGATTTCGATCCGAATTTCGTACCCGGTATACAGCAATAATTCATCACGATTTTGATAATCATTTTGATATCATCATCAGCACTTTAATTTTTAGAGGTTGAAAATAATTGGGCGTATAAAGTTTTTTTCTGTTTGTTTTGTTTTGCGGTTATTCATATTTATTCATATTGGATGTTCTAGTTGACCTTAACAAAGATGAAAATTTAGTCATTTCGAGAATGGAGTCCATATAGCGTGCAAACTGCTCACACGGTGAAAGTAAAAACGAAACAATACGAAAGCTTCCCCCCCCCCCTTTCTCCGTTATCATCAAACGTAAATCATGAGATTTTATTCAGAAGCAGTCACAAATAAAACAATATAAATGTCTTATAGGATATGTTTTTGTAATTGATGTTCTCATGGTATTAGAAAGCCTAACCATTTCTATTCCTCTGACTTTTCACAGAGTCGGAGTTAGCACTTTTCGCAGAGAGCTTGTGCGTGTATGAACAAAAACATAAAAAAATCAAAGATAATGCTAGAGATCGTCATCAGAAATAAGACTGTTATAAGTTTAGTTCTACTCGTCAACCAGAAGAACATTTAATAAGCCTATTTCCAGCAGGTTCCGAGCTAATTAATATTTGCCAGGCATGGTAGATTCTTATACAGGAAATTCAAGTTCTTTGGTTCTTCTTCACGGTTTCTTGAACCAGGAAGGTTCAAGAAACCGTGAAACTAAAGGTGGAAACCAATTGTCAACTTATTATCAAACAAAAGTTAGAAATAAAAGAGATCCAATATTCACTTTGGAGAATAAAATGGAATTGTGTTTTTATTTATTTCTATGTATACTGCTTATTTTCTTTCCGCTATTAAAAACTGAAAATACAAACCTGTCTACTAGGGAAATTTGTGTGTGTGTGTGTGTGTGTGTGTGTGTGTGTGTGTGTGTGTGTGTGTGTGTGTGTGTGTGTGTGTGTGTGTGTGTGTGTGTGTGTGTGTGTGTGAACAATGCATGCTGAAATTGGAATTGTACTGGCATTATTGATATAATATGCGCTATATATACAACCATAAAAAACAAACTTCAAATCACATAATCATTTATAAGCTAATCCTACCTGGTTTGTCTAGAAAGTTTTGAATCATTCCGAAAATTTTTTGTAGGGAAAATTCATAAAATTCATATGTTGCATAACGGCAGTCCTCCCCGCCAAGCTCCTTCATACATGTCATCACCACAGCCAAAGAACTGAAAAATACAAGTTTTTATGAAATTTAATATATTATAAAAGTTAATGGAAAGAAAGCTGCTTATGTGGCATACTTAGAAGAAATTGTTAAACTGTATGAAAAGTCCTCATAATAACTTGAAACATTACCACAAAGCCACTTTCACTCTCTCTCTCTCTCTCTGTGTGTGTGTGTGTGTGTCTATCCCTCTAGAGAAGCGTAAGAAATTAAGAATATTTTGCGCGTATATCCCCCAAACATATATATATATATATTAAAAATGAATTAGAAACTTTTCTTTAATACATTGAGCCTGTGTAGCTCAGTGGAAGTAATGATTGCAATCCTCAGCGCTAAAGTGCCCGAAGAAGAGCGTCGAGTTAGTCGAACTCTACGGGCAAGCGGTTTTTTTTCTCCCAGAAACTCAGATTTTTAGTCCCGTAAATTCACGAAAATCGACCGCAGAACCCACACTATTTCACACATTAAAAATATTGTGTTAGGGCTAGGAACCATGAGATGGCAGCACTTGTTGAGCCGTCTCTTCACTGCGGGCGGCTTAAACTAGTGATAGTGTTGGGCCAGCTATCTCTGAATGGCTACCAGTGGAGATTGAACTGCCAGCTCAGTCTCCAAAAGTTGAACAGTGCTAAATGTCCTTGCCTGCTACCTATAAGGGAATAAAAAGCGTTACCTCATTTTTTAATGCAATAGTTTCCTTATAGGCATGCGACTGTCAATACCGATACTCTTCTATTCTCTGCGCATAGTTCGATGACATATGCTTCAGTCAATTGCTGCACACAGGAAGTTCTATGTGTAGATTACTGGCCAGCATCATTCTTAAATAGGTGCCTAGAACACGTGGAATGCACGGAACGAAGTATTTGGCATATACTCTGTAAGTGAACTTTACTTATGCCGAATAAAGGTTTCTACTTGTGGCTGGTATGGTATTTTTTTTTATGTTGAGCCCATACGTGAGAGAGATTAGTTGATCAACCTACAGTACGTTAAGTACCGTATATGAGTAGTGAATTGCGAAAGGAGAAACTTGTTTCATTTGATTTAAAAGCCTGCATATTGTATTCTTCGGGAAACACATCAAGGGGAATACTGTTCCATAATACGACAGTAGCTGAGATGAAGAAGGAGAAAAAGAAATTTGTTAACTTTATGGGTTTCAAGGGGTACCGTGAAGTGATGTTGGGTGGCACCTGCACGTGTGCCAAAAGACATGGGTGGGAATAGTGTTGGGCAAAAGTTACGACCAATTGCTTTGGCAAAAGACCAAAAGGCACGGCTGTCATTCGGCCCAACCTGCAAGTTTTCTGCTTTTCCCCCGTTCAAATTCTGTTTTGAAAGTATTGATAGTTTTCTTGCATCTATTTCGGGCATGGGTATAAACATTGAAGGAGAATGGACTTCTTCATGTAAGTCAGTTGTGGTATGCTTGAATTTTCATTTGTACACTTAGCACATCTTTTGGAGAATGAGGGTTTAGTTAGGGGATGGCAATTGAGTGAGAGAAGTGAGTTGGAAGACTGGAAACAACAGTCCAATCATGGAAATGAAGAACAGCAAGTCACGGAGGCTGTACCACTTGGCACTGTTATTATGTCAAACTAGTCTTGTATTGGAGTGGCTGTAAGCGTTGCTGCATGGGGAAGGAGATGAGCACTAGATTGTGGTCGGAATTACCCTGGAGGGATCACTACATTCACTGTGTATTTGGGAGGGTGACTGATGAGGGAGAGATCTATGATGTTGGGAAGTGGTTCGGTTTATCTGGTATTCTGTTTGGCACGTGAACAATTTATGTAAGGTCGTTAGTGATGATGTAAAATCTCGCACGATAAGAAAAATTAGTTAACTTTATCGAGCTCGGTTTTACATGGGTTTGAAATACATGTATATATAATGTAAGATGTGAAGTTAGAATAATATTTAAATAATACTTTACATTCGTGTAAAATAATTCATATTGAAAGTCATGAAGATCTAAGAGAGGAGATTAAACAACATTTGGAAGATGAATCACCAAAAATAAAAGTTCACAAGGTCTTGCGAACAAAAACAGACGTCCGCATTAGAGAAGTCCGAAGAGAGAGAGTCGAAATGATGTCATCACACCACAGGGCAATCACGGAAACTTCAGGATTGAAACAAAGGATTAGTAAGATATTTAAGGGAAGTGAGAGGGAACAGAGGGGCTTTTCTTTTTTCATTTCCCTATGAGGAGACGAGGCCGTACCTGTGGAGTTCAGCTTCAATGCACGGAAGGATGGTGAGAAGGCTTCGAGTTAACGTTGGTTTTAATGGCCTGTTCTTGTGCTGCAAAAATTACCGATTCTGTTTCTTTCTTTAGTGTTCTATTTCTCAACCATTGCCAGGTCAAGTTGCTGTCAGCGCTGTCCTCTATGCTGTGAAGGTATTTTCCATGCAATGCCTTATTTTTCCATCTTTCGGTTCTAACTTTTACTTGGTTGGTTTTGTATTCCAATTTTGTCTCCATGGGTTTAAATAAACCCTCTTTCCTTACCTCAATTAGAAATTTTTCTGTTGTTTGCTTATATATATATATATATATATAAGACCTCCACGTAGCCTTTTAAGGAATGCGGAGAACCGCCTGGCGCTTCTGACCTAATGTTCAAGTGAGCATTATCGTGAGCACCTTTTCGTGAGCATTATATATATGATGTCTCTTACAACAGAACCCGTGTAAGCGCTCTCTCCAGTCATGTCCTTTTCTCTGCCAACTGTAATTTAGAAGAGCGTCAACACCCAGATAGACTGGAATCTTACTACAAAAATGTCCTGATGAACTAGAGATGCATCTTAGAATCAAAAGAAATAGTTCTGAACCCTCATACATGAACAGTAATTTAAGTTATAGCTTACCACGGCGCAGTAATTCAGTTTTGGCGTTCTCCAGATAGTTCCCACTCACTAACGCCTCACACCAGACCTGCCACGCGGACGCCAGTTCAAACGTGACTGCTGTTATTCCTAACTTGTTTGTATGAGAAGTTCATTTTTTATCTTGCTAGTTTTCCATTTTTTTTTGCGATAGTATGTACATCTCAAAACGTTGGCATCCGACGAAACTAGTTGTGCTCTAATTAAAGTTTTTGTCTTATCTCGGTGGTTTTAGTCAGTAAAATTATATATACAGGGTGTTCGGGATAAATTTGACATATTTATAATTAATTATATTTTTCCGTAAGTTACATGTATTAACACACACTTCTCTTCATTTAAAAGTTTGGACCCTTCTTCATTCATATACAAGATGTCAGAAAGGATGGATAGCTGGAACCCACCTGAATCATGGAAGAGAATAACTTGTATCATGATGATTCGTGCCCGCCATCAAAATAAGGATATTACGACTGCTGCCCAATGCTCCCTGAATACAGTAAAAACAATCAGGCATGAACTAGAGACTTGCAATGGTGACTACGAGGATGTAGCAAGAAGAAAGATCCCTAGCAGACGATCTGATTGCGTTCGTACAGCAGAATTCCTCGCAAATCTGCAGGAACAGGTGTTGAAGAACCCTGGCATTGGAATTCGGGCTTTGTTCGTGGAGTTGCTAACTGTAGTCAAGCCCTGGATAACAAGGGTAGCCAATGGTAGGCCGTATGTATGGCAGCAGGATTCGGCCCCTTGCCACACCTCTGGGAAAAGTCAAAAATGGTTGTCTGAAAATTTCTACGACTTCACCAGTCCAAATGTTTGGCCTCCAAACTCCCCAGACCTTAACCCCATGGATTATTTTGTATGGGGCGCAGTTGAAAAAGACACCAATCGCACTTCCAGTAATACAAAAGCCCAGTTAATGGATAAAATAAAAACAGTTTTTGCGGCCCTTCCCAGGGAGACTGTAGCATCAGCTTGTTCGAGGTTCCGAAGCAGAATTGAAGCTGTGATCGATGCTAATGGTGGTTATTTTGAGTAAATCTTGTTGATAGTATTGTAACTAACTCTGCCTGTAATGTTTTTTTGTCAATTCATTAAATTTAATAGATACAAAGAAGATTTTCTTTTTCCTTACGAAACTGTCAAATTTATCCCTGTATATATATAGTATATATTTTTTTTTTTTTCAGAATTCATTTTTACTCGGTTGGAATATTATGAAAAACCTTTAATGACTAATACCGAGAGATAAAAAGATGACAAGATATATTTAAAAAGATTTTACTAGTTTCGTTGAATAGATCAACATTCTCAGGTATCACAATCAAAGAAGTATATAAAAAATTACAATTTTAAGTCTGTAATTTTTTATATACTTCTTTGATTGTGATACCTGAGGATGTTGATCTATTCAACGAAACTAGTAAAATCTTTTTAAATATATCTTGTCATCTTTTTATCTCTTGGTATTAGTCATTAAAGGTTTTTCATATATATATATATATATATACACACACACACTCACGCAGAATGCTTCAGGCCGCATACGAATAACTCAGAGAAAGGCTTAACAATTACTGAATTTGTAATCTCTTGCAAATAATAAAATTATTTAAACAATAAATTAAAAGGATTACGCTATTTGATATCAAAGATATACTTATATATTTGGTAAAAAATTATGGTTAAAATTTTAAAATGCCAAAACAATCACCTTACATTGTTTTCTAACCGTGAAATGAATAACAGAATCTCGTAAGAGTATTTATAACAATGCTTTTAATATTATTTGAAATTACTGAGATTCAGGCAAGCGCGAATTGTAAGGAAAAGAGACCGATTGAGGAGTCAGTACGTGTTCTTCTATATTTCAAAGTATATTTACGGATATTTCGCTACATCTGTCAGGGGCTATTCGCTTCAAAATACAAAATATCTTGCACTTGTCCTGTTGTTATGAAACTATAGATATGTGAGTGATGAAATATGCAATTGTGTAACAGAAATACATAACATAACAATATAAAAAATAAATAAATATACTGTACAGTGTGTGATAGATGTTGATATAAATACACACTAGTGACTTACGTTATTAAAGTAAGTTTGCCTGAAGTATCCTGCTCTGGAATTGGCATCGTTACTTGGTCTCTCGAGATGCAATCCGTAACTGAGTTTATCCAGATGTTAACTATGGTTGGGCTACATGAATGATAATCTGGATTAAAATAAATGGCATTCATTACTATAAAATTGCGGATATAGCATACAATGATACTTAAACTACACACACACACACATATGTATATATATATATACAATTCCATGGGGGATACTTTACCTAGACTCTTGTGGAGTGAGCGTCCCTAGACCTCACTCGACGCTGTAGTTCATCCTACAGATGTTCCATATTGTTGATATCAGGGCTGTGTGGATGCCAGTCATTCGTGATGATGTACATGTCCACAAACCACGCAGTTACAGCAGCAACCGTATAACACGGTGCATAGTCTTGCTGAAAGAGACAACGGCTAGCTCCGTAGAAAGCATTGCATTGTTCAGAATATCCAGATCTCTCTCGGAGGTCAATGTTCTAGGCACCTCCAAAGAGGTGTACGAGGCCAAACTAAGAAAAACAGGACCATAACATCACATCGCCATCTCTCAATTTCATAGTTACATACTCTGGTAAGAGATGTTAACCGAGCATTCGTCTTACCGACACCAATCCATCTGCTTGATAGAGGGGGGAGGCGTGTACCGTGATTCGTCGCTCGATAACACAGCATTCGAAGCTTCCAACGTGTCAGCCGACGAACGGCGGTTTTTCCATATTATCCTGTGTAGCACCCTACGGTCACGTTTGGTGAATGTGGTGGGTCGTCCGCTTGTAGCTGACTCCCTACGCTTCCATCTCACTATCGTGTCACCGACTGTTTACCTGGAATGGTGCAATTTGTCAACGGTTTGCTGAAGAGATAAGCATGCAACATTGCATACTATCACAACGCCTCTTTCAAACTCACTCAGTTCCCTTGGCGCAGCTATTTCACTCGGACACAGTTGCATTGTCTTGGGAGCATCATATTCCTCCAATTTATACCTGCTGCAACCACGTGATTCGTTACATGTCATGATGTACCTCGATAATGGGGGCGGGTCCGTTGACTTCTTTCCAAGCAGTATTTGTGCTTGCGTGCGTGCATGCGCATTTGAGTATATCGTATTTGAAGAGGACAGGGTGAGGGAGGCTGTTCCAAAAAATAGAAGCGGATAGAAAAAAAGAGGAGGACGAAAGTTTGTTCTATAAGTTTAGAGCTGGATGGTAATAGGATTTTGACCACTAGTTGCTCTTGTACTTACACATTGGGAAGAAAGGGGAAGAATAACAGTAGCTATTTCAGCAGAACATTGTTCATATTCTGTTATATACTGTATAAAAGATATGAGACAGAAACGTAACGTCCATGAGAGAGGATCTGTGAAAGAGGAATCAGTTAATCTGGTTTTCCTCTTCTGAATAGCATGAAACACTCTTACATAAGTTTTGTGTGCACTATCCCAAATGAGTAAGCAGGATTCCATAGTTGAGCGGCTTCCAGTTTTATGCAGAATTAGTAGTTGTAGAAGTGAGAAATTGTGCCTTGGTGGAAAAAGTACACAGCGATTTTTTGGCAACCGCAGAAGCTACGGCTGAGGTGTGTTTGTACCGGAAAAAGATCGGGGCGTTGGCCACTCCATAAATCTCATTTTCAGTTGATATCTGGATATTATCAAAAGTAAGGGGGAGTGAGATGGGATCTTTCATGGGAAAGATATTATATACGATTGCGTATTAATAACATTGAATTCCACGAACTGGAAAAGCAAGGATATTATAGTTTACAGCATGGGTAGTAATGGTTGATCCTGCGGCTACTAATGATTTGGGTACTACAAGGTATAAGGAAAAAAAGAAGAATGGGATACTGTCATACCCTATGAAGTTATGAATGGAATTTTAATTCAATCCTAACACGTTATTTAATCCTAACACAATGCGCTCTGTATATTCACCTGCTCTCTCTCTCTCTCTTCCTCTATCTCACCGTACAAGAGAAAGCTGTTCCATAACATGCAGTATGCTACCAGAGCGGATATGCCAATCCAGTCCGAAGGTTAAAAGCATATTATAGATAGTAATTCACTGAGAAGGCCTCTGTACTATATCTATCAAATCAAACGCCTTAGAAATGCCAAGAGCAACCAAGTGAGTTTGTCTGATCCTTCCGATGGCATAAGTCCGAAGAAGGTGAACACAAAATGATCATCTGTGGCTCGAGAGTGACGAAATCCATACTAATAGTCCCACATTAGCTGTTGAGTGTTCCAGTGCTGTGGGTGTTGATGAGTTCTCCGCAGTTTTTAAAAGAACTGAAATGAGAGCAATTTGGGAGTCATTTAGTTGCTGACGTTTTATTACCTTTTTTGTTGGAATGGACAGAATGTAATTTGTTTTCAATGCTGTGAGGTTGTGAGTAGGAATGACTGAAGAGGCCGTGCGACAACTCTTGGGTGAGATCGCAATGCCCTACGATTACTTTGGATGAAAAGATCTAACTTACAATCTGATGAAATTAGTACGAAAAGTTTCCCAAACCTGATCTTCTAAGGTTTGAGTAATCCGTCACAGAAAAAGTAGAATAACTTCTATGAAACTAAACGTTTACTGCCGAGAAAAAGGGACACGAAACCGCAAGGAAACGCGCAACAAAATATAAGTGCACAACTTGCTAAAATTGATAAAGCAACCAATGGGAGAAAGTAACAGGATGGCGTTTTATTTGCTTGGTGATAAATAAGAAAATTTACGTAAACATTTATTTCAATCAAAGCACCACTAAAGGGAGAGACGATTAAACGAAGAAGGTAAGACTACAGAATTTTTTGTCCTCGTTGACAATGAATGATAACGATATAAGTTATGACTGTTCATCTGAGACACGTGTTGAGCTTGCTTTTCCACATCTATAAATTAACTGACGGCTGATGAAGAGAAGAGGAAATAATGAGGGATGCTTCACATTTGTAAAATTAATTAAAGTAAAACTTGTAAAAGTAATTAAAGAATTTATTACAAAGAAAATTAGTAGCTTGGTAATGTTTACAAAGAGTGTTATGTAAATTTGTGTCGATTTTAAGAAATATAATGCGGATGAAATTGATAATGCTATTCACAGATTGAAATATTTGCATACTGAATTATCACCAGGAATTGCTGTTAATAGTAATAAATAAACCTCCTGATTAGAGTAGCGTAGACGGAGGTGAATCTATATCACATTCCTTCCATGTGCTCAAAAAAGGAACCATTTTTTCATGACGACTACCCCATGAACATAAGATATAAAGTGTGGTTCGTTAGAAGTATCTTACTGAAAATGCTAGCACAAGGAAACAAGCGATCGACATGAACATTTGTCTTGTCTGAAACAATACTTAATTAAGTTATTACAGCCAGGTATTGAAGTTAAGCAAGTGAAGTTGTAAGCGCGTGTGTTACCATAGTAAATGAAGCTAACATTTCGAGTGGCGACGCAATGGGATCTGAGGAACTATTAACTATTATATTATTAATTTATATTAGGGGATAACACAGCTGATGATACAACTTTTAGATAACTAGAATGAAATATAGGAGAAATTTCATTCTAGTTATCCGAAATAATAAGTATATAAACCTACTACAGGAATAGGATCTTGTATTCCTCAATACTATTATATGAATTATAGCTGGATCACATTACTCACCTGGAATCAATATGCGAGATAAAGAATCGAGGATTGATTGGTATTGGTAGAGGAATTAAAAGCAAGAGATTATCATTAAGTGATATTGAAGCATAATTTCAAGAAATCCAGTTTTTTGTGATGTGATAATTTTCGTATCAACAGCGTTGCTAAAATATGGAAACTCATCATGCAGTAACCAGATCATCCCAACAGTGATTACCGTATTTCTGTCTCATACATGAAAATGCCACATTGACAGATACGCATGACCATTATAAAAGCCTTTCCAAATATACCCTTGCCTCAAAGAATCAGAATTATTACTGAAAACTCTCTCCAGCGCATACTTCAGCTTGTAGCGATTGTCTGAATCTTCTTTACCATTTCAACCCACTGTCTTGAAGAAAATATGCCACTTCCTTACGTCACGTCGAGCACTTAGTCTTACCCTTTGCATGCACACGTATACAACCACCTGCGTTTCAACGGAATTTCACATGCAAGTCAAGTCCACTAGACTAGACACAGACTTACATTATAGGCTGTAGCACAACATCATACCCAAGATAATCTGGTATTTCAATATATTCCAAAACCCCAATTATATATCTGGCTGTTCTGCAACCAAAAAAGGATAATCTTGTGTGCCATCGACACTGCATTTAACATCTGTAAGTAAACAAGCAACACCATAGGAATTATTGGAATCTGCACCATACAGACCAAAACAAAATACAATATTTAACTTCTTCATTACTGCTAAGGCTGTTATTTACAATTTTTACTTACATTTCTCTTATATTCTTTACGTTTATACATAAACATAAGAGAAAACCACCACCCCACCTGTCACCGAACCTCAAACAGAACGCAGGTCGCAAACTGCACAGCTGAATGTTTCTTGAATATCATTACTATAGAGAACAAAGCATTCTAACACAATTCGAGGGATAATGGAACTTGAGAAGCCACCCAGCTCAGTATTATTATCTTCCTATTTTCCTTTCTTCTTTCTTGAAAGTTTGCTGTTATATGATTTAAATTCATTTTTATCCTTTTAATATGTAATGTTAATGTCAAATATTTCCTAATATATCTCAGAAATCTCATATTTTTTGTTCCATTCTTTAAGTGTTTAATTTCTAATTCAACTCTTAGATCAATAATTTAAAAGAGGTCTTGTAAACATTTGCTTTAATATTTCGATTAATTTTTTTTCTTATACCATGTACATTTATTCAACTGATTCTCTACTAGACTAGTTTTGCTAATTCCGTTGTCTATTAGATATTAATTTCCCATATTCAGTAAAATTATGCATAAATAGCTGAAATGTTTACTTGTTCTACATTTGTGGTACAGCTGATGTTTATATTGCTTCTGCATATTTTCAGTTTAGTTTAAGGGACTCCAGACTTGTACGAGGCTTATTTAGGAATATCCCGTCATTTGCATAAAGTAAAGAGCTGAATACGATCTCCAATTTTGACATCAGGTTTATTGTCACTTTCGTTCATAACGTAGTACATATATAGATGAAATGATTTGAAAAATTTACATGAACAATTGTGGAAATAATATGCATCCTTGTTTCAAGCCTAACTTAAGATCAAAATATTTTCCTGTATCTCCTTCAGTTCTAGCTGCTAATTACAACTGAAATATAGACTGTATCGCTGTATATAATATTTTTATACCATAATTGTTACGTTTTGATCAGCTTTTCTTTCATCATCTTGTAATGCACTTTTCAATATCTACGAAACTTAAATAGAAATGCTTTTTAGATTCTCATGATTTCTCAAGTAATGTGATTTATTTGTGTGACGATTGTGTGATATATATATATATATATATATATATATATATATATATATATATATATGTGTGTGTGTGTGTGTGTGTATTTTTTTACTTTTATTTACATTTAATCTTATTTTTTATTACATTTGATTTGAATTAAATTTACATATATAATTTAGTTAAATTTTAATTTATTTCATTTTATTTTATATGAAATAAATAGTAGGAATAATAGAATCAATATCTCTAAACATTTATAAAAAGCTTATTCCACTAAACCTTCAGTCGATTTTCGTTTTAAACAGTAGGTAGAAGTAACATATCCTTCAGATTACTGAAACGCATTACAAGATTTCCGAATGTATTCGCTTAAGTCAATATATTAGTTATTTCTGAACAAGAAACAAATGAACTGTTAATTTTAATATATGAAATGCTCAAACTAATCGTTACCTATGTGTTTTATAGGACACAAGCAACCTGGAGCTGGTTTCCGATATAAGTCTACAAATTTACCATCATTTGCAATCTGGGGCACTGAAAAAACAAATCACAATTACATAGTTAATTACGTTTCGAAAGTTTAAAATAATTTTTTTTAACTTTTGAAAATTTGAAAATAAAGTTATTAAGATTAGCTTCACTTAATAATTGATTTTTCATAAACAAAGATTAGCTAATTATAATAATTCATTCGTACAATAAAATTCATGCGAATTTCTTTTTCAAAAATTAAAGAATTAAAAATTTCTTTTAATTTTTAAAATACAGAAAGTCGTTCAAAGTGAAAATGGGCTCGTTTGTGGAATTTTATTTTTTCTACAACAAACACGTGTTTTCCATTTCCCACCCTTGATCTATCGAGATAAAATTATCCTCTCAAAAAAAATATAATCGCAATCTACTTCCGTAGAGATGAAAGAACTAATCCTACGTTTCGTTAATTATTACTATTATTGAAAACACGTCTCATTAAGATATGTTGAAATTTAAATATTGATAGTTTAAGTTATGAATGAAAGCTATGTACAAAGTATTTTGTCGGCCTTCAATCTCTCATTTAAAAATAGTTTTGGATCAAATAAATACATGATATATTAAAACTTACGATCCTTAGATCGGTGATAGAAAAATGCGCACATGCCATTGTATAATACTGAAAAAGGATCGGTCCAGCAATAAAAAAATTAAAACAAAAACACTAAACTGCCTAGCTCAATATAGTTGAACAAGTCTACAACTTGCAAAATAAAAACAATCATTAAAACATGATAGGGAAGTTATTTAGTTCCCAGAAACATAAGTCATAAATATTGCAATGTCTGAAAACTCTTACAACTCCAGTATGTCAGCTTCTGTAATTTTCATTGCAGTTTGTCCAAAGAGCAGATCGGGCTATATCAACTAATTCAAAATTTGAACTGATATATATATATATATACTCCCAAATACGGGAATAAATAGGCGTTAGCTGATTTATATATTTATATATATATATATATATATATATATATGAAATGAATATGAAAATATAAAAAAACAATGGTGAACTCGAAATCGCAAATATGAAGCTGCGTAGGGAGTGTAAAAGATTCATGAAACTGTGGATGACCTGAATCAACAGGCTATAAGCTCAAACCCGGAAACTGTTGGTGTTCCCCATCAGCCACGCGAAAATATGCATGAAATAGCAAATAAAATTGCACATAAAATCAATCAGCATTAACTGTAATGAAGATGATATTGAGGCTATGAATCGTGTTTTCCTAGTGGACAGAAAAATAGAGAAATTACTATCATTATAAAATTTAAAAGAAAAGACAAATGGCTGGACGGAATCAAAAATATCAAATACAAACTAAGCACCACTGATATATGTGACAAGTTTAAAGAAAGTAAAATATATCTAAACGAGCACTTGACTTGAATCCTAAAACATCTATATATTGCAAATAAATATAAAGAAGTACACTAGCACTATCTCTGGGTCAAACAGGGCAACTCTTTATGAAAAGAGACGATACATCTAAAATATGGCGATCCAGATGCGAAGAGGACTTGTTTAAACTTCGAGAAAACAGCGAGAGTAATAACTGACTCACGAACAACAATGGCAGATGAGAATAACAACCGTGATGTCACTTTTCATAAATGTGTAATTTGTCAGGATTCAGCAGAATTAAGAAACGTTTTATCCTCAGGCCCTGAAAGTATTTTGAATATTTTGCATATACATGAGAAGTATTCCAGGTAAATTAGATTACTTCTAGACAATTTAAACTATCGGCTATATGTTTAGAAATGTTTAGAGATCTGGGTTAAAAACGAAGTTGATTTGTACCATTTAAACGGATTTAAAAATTATTATCAATGTAGAAATTATAGCAAATCTGGAGATGTAATTATATTTATTCGAAACTCCATATCTGTTAATAACGTTGCTAATATAAAAATGAAAACAGCTCAAAATTTTAACTTATATTTAGAACATCATAACATATATATAATGGCTATATATAGGTTGCATTGTTACACAGAGTCCAACTTTATACAAGAATCGAGTGTAGTCTAGATGAGATAAGAAGTGACAATATTCACATAATTGCAGACATGAATATTGACTTGCTGAGAAATAGCGGCTCATCTCATAAAGTTCGCAAAACACTCCTGTTTTGCTAACGTTTCTCTCCCATTTTGGAGAATAACAATATATAACCTTGGATAACTCTACTGAGACATTCTTGAATACTACCAATGTGAAGTTCTTTTCTAATAACTTCGGTTTTAATATGATGCTACTTCCATTGATGATATCTGATCAGAAGTATATATGTTGATATATGATATCTGGCAGATATTTCTTTTCATCTTTCTGATCTACTCGTCATGATTATTGTATATTGAACAAGTATTTTTCATTTGCATATACAAAATACGTATCTGTTATTTCACATATTTCATATTGTGTTCAGTGAATAACTGCTTATCGTCTCCACTACTCAGACAGCTTCCTGGGAAAACCCAAATCCAACTCCGGGTTCATTGGTATACATCTCAAAAAGAAACAAGTAAATTTACATAAAAAAACTCTTCCTACTTTTTAGCTTTCCCTTTAGGATGCAGTCCATCACTTAAGGAGTAAAGGCACTCATTTATATCATGCATTGTTTTTGTTTTTGTTTCTCTACGTTCTACTACATTCAACCTACTGTCCAATTATCCTCACCTTATTCCTCTCCAAGATAAAGTCCTCAACGATCAACTTCCCCACTACCTAGAAGCCCACTAGTAAATCATCAACACCAGCATGGATTTCGTCAGTCTAGATTTACGATAATCCGTCACCCTATATTACCCAGTATTGGACGTATGCATGGAAAGGTTTGAAGAAACATGTATGCTTCTGAACATTCGAAACATTTGATAGTGTCTGTAAATGTACTGATCAAGGCCGGGTTAGTAAATTTCAATCCTTCCGATTCCTTTCCACAATCCGTAAGTAACTGAGCAGCAACTTTTCTTTGTTCACTGCGTACCATGTACTGCGGACAGCTCTCACTCATAGAGCTTCTCTCCCAATGCAGGATGGCCTCATGGCTGTCCTATTACCCATCCACTTTCTCATAAATAAACGACCTACAATCAATTACCAATAGCCACATCCACTGCTTTACTGATGACAGTATAGTCCATTAATCCCATTCTTTCAACAAACATGTAGTGCTCAGACATGTCAAGCTTCACGATTGTCTGTAATCAATACCTTAAACATTAATCTCCACACCCTTCTCTTTTTCAATCAGGCGATGATAACCTGGTTACTTCATTGGTGTCTTGCTATTTTCTCGCAAAAGGGAATATCAGCTCACCCGCCCTTAACCTCAGTAATACGCAAATCACCAGACAGTTTCAAAGCTTTCTCTCTCTCTCTCTCTCTCTCTCTCTCTCTCTTCTTGAACTGAGATTTACCTCCATTTTCTCCTGGCATAATCACATCAATAACTTCCTCGGCTACTTTTTCATCTACCTTTCACCCATCCAGCTACTAACTCTAATCCCAGCTAATCCTAGCAATATATGAAACAGGAAACAAAAATGTACGTGAAATTTACAAAGGGCAATCGCTCCTGTCAGCACGCTATAAAATGGTATCTGATATCATACTAACAATATAGGTGAATATCAAGCAGGATTAGGAAGAAATAGACCAACAGTTGAACAGATGTTTTTTTCGAGATTTAGAGCAAAATGGGAATATAAGCAGCATATCATATTTTGTATATAGACGTCTGAAAAGAATATGAGAACATTCAGTGAGAGGTCATTCAGGAAGTATTAAATGAACATGGATGGGATACTTCATAAGATAATCAAAATATGTGTCACTGACATCCAAAGTACAAGTATTGACAAATTGAATTAGAATCTTTTGCTATTAGACAGGAATGAAGCAAGGAAATTCCCTTTCGCTGATCCTATTTAATTTATGCTAAATATGCTGAAAAATTAGAAACATCATTCATAAAACTGAACGCTGCTTAAAACTAGGATTATAAATAACGCAGGATACAATCGAATATTTAAAAGTATGTACAAATAATAACCAAGAAGAAAATGACAAGTTTATCATCGATAACCTGAAATTTAAAAATGCATCTTCCTTCAAATGCCTTGGAGCATTGCTTACTCGAGATAATGGAACTCATACAGAAATAAAAACTAGAAGACATACCTCCAATGGAACGTATCATCATTAGGTCACTTATTATCTATCAAACTTCTATCAAGTAGAGTTAAAATAGAAATATACAAGAGAAGCATTAGACTATTATTTTACATGGAGCAGAAATGTGAGGCATAACAGACCAAAACATAAAAACTTTGTAGATCTTTCAAAAATAAAATTGTTATTATTTAGACCTGTAAGAAATAACCCAAGAGATGAACGGAGAAGAATATATAATTAAGAACTAGGGTAACTTTATATACCACCACTACTAATTGATGAAATCCGAGCTTGCAGATTAAAATGACTTGGCATTTTAAAATGGCATGTGGAAAGAATGGGTGAGAAGGGAATGACTAAACAAGCATTGAAAATGACGCCTGATGGAAAGCGACCTAAAGGAAGTTGAGAGCAACGATGGCAGTATAACATCCGAACACAACAGCTGAGATGAGAATCCTAGATTGGAAGAGCTCAAGACAAAAAGGAGTAAAAGGAGTTGATACGTGCAGCAAATAACTTTAAAAGTTCAGTAAGCTAAAGAAGAAGTAACAGACGTGCTCTTCGAATTTCCTCAAAAACACTAAGCAGAATTATTTTCAGGTTCTAGTTTTATTATTTGATTTCATTGCCATGTCGTTTTCCCCATTAAAACTGACTCAAATTTTCATGATTTGTTCGGAAAGCTTCTTTTCTGTTCGCGCTTAAAGAAAAATTTAATTAATTCACATGCTTTTTTTTTTCATTTTTTAAATTCACTGATTTATTCACATTCTCTGGGTGTGCTTCTTCAGTATTGGAACTAAAGAACTAAAAGGATGAATAACAAAGCAAACATGTTGCACAGTTAAAATTTTTAAATGACTCTTAAAAATAAAATTACATCAATAGACATTGTGCATCCGATGCCACAGGCGACAATCATTGTTAAACTGGTTAACATACTGTATATCATATCCGAAATTTGTTAAGCTCAACATGCCTTATAAAGAATCGTAACAGTTTTAAAATGAGACTTTCATTTCTGATACATCGTGCTGGCCACTGAATTACCTATGAGGGTTCATTAAATTAGGAATGTTAGTATAATTAAATTCATCATATGACATTTTTGTTGCTAAACAATTTTCAGTACATTCCATATATTCATATAATTTCTCATGCGGTTCTCGAGAGCGGCTCATATACATTCTATTGTAACTGATCCCTACAGGAACAAAATACCTGATAGACACCTGATTTATTCACGAGTAGACATGGCTGCGTGGCCGTAAGATTGTGAATACTCTGTTTTGCTGCAGAGAAGGTTGCTTTCAAGTTGTTCTGCATCAACAGGTAAATTGAAGAAATATTTCAATTATCTTGACTATACAAGTTTTTTGGGGGATTTACGTTAACTGCCCTGTATAGTAGACATTTTATTTCCATTTCCTTTTGTATGTCACACGACATGTGTTAGAGACTCTTTCATACAAAGCATTTCTTACAAAGAAATGTTTTCCAATATTTTACTCCAACAAGCGCTATATAAAATTAATCTCAGAACGTAAGTCCTTCGAAGAAATTTCGAATGAGCGAATCCAATGAATGTGGCAGAGGAGGGAAAATACGAATTATTTTCCTTTGCGATTAAGACACGGGTGCCTGCTTATTGCAGTTCAGGAGTGAAAAGAACATCTTTATTTGATGTAGAACAGTTTTCTAGGAGGTTAAGGATTAATGTACTAGAATATTTCAAATGCTAAATTCAGGAGTAATTAAAATACGAATACTGTACTGTACGAATTATACATTACGAATACTCGTACTGTATAATCTCACTAATAATCTAAAGAAAAAACGTAGATGAACGTTATGTCTAGAAATCATTTAAAAATATGACCAATTCAGAAAAGGATTTTAAAAATAACAAGATTAAATTTTGGTTTAATTTGTAAAAATTCCATTCCTATAGTTTCGCGTAAGACAAACATTTCAAAATATTATTAAGATATTAGTTTATTGGTTATTATTATTTAATACTAGTTATCTTACCTTTCATCGTTGCTATCGTTGTGTTACCTCTGATAGCAAAGTACAATGTTATATATATCCGTTCGCGAACATCTAAACTACAGTCGCTAAGAACGTAGCCGATACATCTTCTGAATGCAGTTCGTATCCTGCAAAATATAATCAAGGATTCAAAATCATTAATCTTAAGCAAAATACTTATTTAAATTAAAATAAATTACTAAAATTGTTGACTTCACGATGAATATTGCTACATTTTATGTGCCCCACCCAAGAGAAGTTGTAAACCTATATGCACATTATAATTATTTTAAAATAATAACGTTTGGTTTTATTTAATTTTACATAAGTCAGAAACTCTTCCATAGGAACGAAGCATGTGAGTTTTTCCCAGATAATTGAGATTCTGATGAGAGTGACGATCTCACACTGACAGATGACGTCTCCACTTCCAAAGAAGAAGAAAAGAAAAAAAAAAGAAAAATAAATTCTAGTTACGGATGAGATTCGAACCCAGGACCCCTATGGTTTACGAGACCAGTGCTCTTGACACTGAACTACTGCGGTTCTTCTCAACATCCTCCTGTAATATTTTGATATCACCGTTATATCAATAAACAGTTAAATATTACATTTCTTTTATAAGTTTTGCTTTTTACATGTAGTTCACCAGAGAAATGCATATACTGTAATATTACTGCATTTTCAAAGGTATTTAATATTCTCAAAGAAAATTTCTATTTCAACGTTCTAAATGAACAATCAAGAATTTATTATTATAACAATTTCTATATTTCTATATAAGAACTTAGTTATTATTATAACAAAGTTCTTATAATTATTATAAGAACTTAGAAATCTCCGAATTAGAAACATTGGTCAGAAGAATATCATTCCCACAGTGATATAGAGATCCAATAAAACTTATACACTAGCCCTTTAACAGCAACAGATAATCACGTTGACCAATCGTTGCTAGTAATAATTGAATAATGATTAGCGCAACAATGCATATCAACATATGTACAGCGTAATGCGACTTATCACAAACCTGAACAGAATAATGGGCTACACAATATAACACAATGTAACTGTGTGTGTGTGTGTGTGTGTGTGTGTGTGTGTGTGTGTGTGTGTGTGTGTGTGTGTGTGTGTGTGTGTGTGTGTGTGTGTGTGTGTGTGTGTGTGTGTGTGTGTGTGTGTGTGTGTGTGTGTGAGAGAGAGAGAGAGAGAGAGAGAGAGAGAGTTTTATACTTAAGAGATTAAAGAGAAACACCACACACACACACACACACACACACACACACACACACACACACACACACACACACACACACACAAATCAACATCCAGCGCACGTTATCCTTAAGGATATTACCATATAACGTCGTCCCTGTCCTTATTTAGTTACGGTGCTTAACTCTTATATTTTTTCTTTCGAAAATGAATGTTATTCCTGGTTATATATTTATTTCTCACTTTGTCTATATCATATCAATTTTGTTTCTTTGTCTCAGTGCATGTAAAATTTATTACATTTTCCTTTATTCATTGAATAAATGGAAATAAACGGAGCATTTCTTTACCAGCTCCTTTTTTCCTTTGTTTTTGTTTTCGCACATTGTTTCCTTCTTCATGTAATAAACAAAACTGCATTCTTATCAAGGGATCTTAAAATACATCACTGCAAAATAAATAAACAAATAAATAAATAAAAATAAATTGCCCAACATTCTCGGCTTTACATGTTAAAAATCTGAGAACATTTTAGTTCCTAAATATAATATAATATTATTTACTCTTTCAATTGTTATATTACTTTATATGATTTTATTTTATATAACTCTAAATAATATTATACCTTTAGCAATATATCTGTAAAAGGAGTTGATATACCGATCCCACCCATATACACTATCTTTAGATAGTAATATATAGTATTAGGGTTAGGAACCACGAGGTAACAGTAGCTATTTGCTGTACTGTTCGGAATTCCTTTGAATCACTGATAGTCTTAGGCCAGCTATCACTGATGGCTAAGGGTAGAGACTGCTTATCATTGATCTTAAAATAATGTTATTTAAGAAAACAATGAACTCGCTTATTCCCTTTGGGAAATAAAAGACGTTAGAGGATTTATTTTTGAGAAGATGCCTCACTAATTCAGGCAGCAATGACAAAACAAACAAAAAAATGTAAATAAATATACTATATCTATGCCAGTAGATAGTAATGTTAAAAACATTACTTCGTCCTAAAGTAAAGAATAACATCATATTAGAAAATAAGACTGCAGTCAACAAACTTCACATATAAATATAACGATCACTACAGAAAAGCCACCTGAAGCTTTTATTTCATTGCACGAATTGCGATCTGATAAGAGATTATGATAAGTATATTGATTGTCATCTATAAACTTGAAATCCATAGGAAGCTGAAAAGAGGCAAAATAGGCACTATTAAGGCAAAATTGAATGGGAAAAATATTAACTATAAACCTAATTAAGCATTGACATACGTAAACACAAAGAAAACACAGTTCATTTGCAATATTGCAACATTTTATATTGCAGATGCATGGATGCGAAAAGATCAATATGTATGGTATGATTTGGGGGGGGGGGGGTGCATTTGTTTCTGTATCCTAAACCTGAGATATATATCAATACCAACTGAATTAGTACAACGAAAATATCAATTCTTCAAGGAAGTAAAAAAACAACAACCCGGAATTAATTGTTTAGACTTCATCTAGTTAAACTGATTAATTTCCCACAATAACTATAAATAAAAACGTTGCAAATTTGATTAAATGTTAATTTCAAATGATCTTTCAAATATATGTATATATCATCTCTCTTCCTTTTCCCTCTTTTACCTTGCGGTGCGGAGGTTTTTTTTTTATTAATCATCGGACCTCAAACCGTCACAGGATAAGGTGGTCAGCCCTACGTCCCGGTGTATCCTCTGTCCTGTAGTGTTGAGCTCTCAAGACCAGTTTGCCTGCTTTGCGGGATGAAAATCCCCCAGGATAAACTGGAGTAAAAACTCTACTGTCCACGTCCATGACTAGCTAACTCGGCTATGGCTGAGGACGATCCTTCAGCTCCTCACCTCACCGACGGGTGTCGAACCTAGGATACTCTTTCGCTAGGCATATGGTTGCGAAGCGCACAGCCACTAGACTAACCGCGCGGAGTCATAATTGAATGATGTCTATTTGGAATAAATGGAGGATATTCACCTAGGTTATCATGTCAGAAAAAAAGTAAAAAAAAAAAGAGAAGAATGGATTTCTGGGTAGATAATCACGAAACAGAGTCATCTATTTAATACTACTTCCATCAGGTGTGTCTCTTCGCTACGTTCAGCGTTTTCATAACTAGATATGAATCTCTTGAAAAGTTGTTGGCACTGTCCAACGAATACCTGTGAAGTTAGTTGATATTTCGCTCCAACCCAGTTGGGATATATCTATCCTTACATTAGATAGAAGATTGCATGCATAAGCAAGATTTAGATAAGATATGATAATTTAAAGTGCGATGGGAATAAATGTTTAAAAACCTATAAGAATTGTTTCAGTAATGTATTTATTGTAATAATTACTTATTGAAACAGGGAATGGAAACAATAAATAAACCAAAGAAATGAAGAAAAGAAATCACTAAAATCATCCCACTCGGCATTCGCAGAAGGTCATACATCACAAGGACTAATTCGAATGTTGCTTCTTGTTAGAAGAAACCAAGACAAAAGTGTTATTATTACCGGAAATGTCTACAAAATAACCAAACGGCATCAAGCTTAGAAGATTTAAATCAGAGAATGATCAGCTAGATTACTGACGAATGGTAACATCAGTAATGCGCTCACGATTGTTTGTAGAAATTAATTGTTGATCTTGTTGCGGTTAATGGCTAAGGCAAATAAACTGTTTAAAAAGCGCAATGTTGTCTAAAGATTTTTAATTATTGCTTTGTCTAATAATCCGCTAGTTTTGAAAGATTTCAAGAGTTAAATCACTTCTTACTTTCGAAACTCTATCAAAACTATTTTGTTATTAAACGCGTCTTGAATGTGCCAAAATAATAACTGAAAAATGTTGAAAATAAAATTAGCAATGTTTTTATTAAATGCCATTTGAAATATTGCTGTAAAGTGAATGAACTTAAAATGAAACATTAAAATTACAGCTAGATTATTCTAATTTGATGATTACTATAACCAATACGAACTTTCTTCTATGAAATGACTTAGGAATTATGTAAACAACTGTGTTCTATTAAAGCAGATCACGCTCGTTTAGTAAATATGAGTACGAACAGCATTCCTCTGTCACACCATAAATCATCGAAATAATGTTATAATTTTTCTATTTCTATATCATGCCGATTTATCTAAAGATTGTTGTACTAATGATTTCACATACCGTTCGGGGCTATCTGGACTTGATCTGGTATACAACAGGAAGATAAGTAACCGCGAGCATGTTTGAGTATGGCGTTCTCGAAGCAGACGAATGCATTTAGCATTGGTTCCGTCATACAAACCTATTAATGAAAAAGAAATTAACAAGTATGTTCCAGTCCATGATAACTTGTAATATTAACAAAAATAATAATTTAATGTTTCTGTCAGAATATTCCTCATTGCTATTCACTCTAAATTATTATGTCATTTTTATCGTATTTACTCTCTTGAAGTTTGTGTTTTTTTTTTTTTTTTTGAAAAGTTAATCATAGTTTATAGAGAAAAAAAATGCGATCCGCTATTCCAAAGAACAGAGAAAGATGAATGAAAGAAGAGTATATAAAATTAGTCGGTAAGAAAACGTGAAAACGAATAGATAAGTCAAATAAACCAATCATTTCCTTCGTTAAAGTACCAAAATTCTTTCAAAATTACCTCTTCATCTTCTTATTGATGAAGTATGAATTTTCGTAATCCAATTATCGAAATAGTGAAGTTATCTTTCCAAGGTGCTTAATGTCTACAACTCAGATTGGATGTTCTTTTCAAACTCCACATCAGGCTGGACTTGGAGCAGAAATATTTGCTGTAGGCAATGACCTAATACAAATTATACGCTATTAACTTAATGTCTGATAATACTATCCATTCTCACAATAATTTTGAGTTTCTAAACTGTTTTCCCTCCAGATAACCGCAGAAGTTATCTGTCCTCTTAGTAAACCAGACCACATCCTGTGCAAGTTGCTTCCTCATAGAGAGAGCGTTCTCTCCGGCCAATCCTAACCTTGTGTCTTTTGGGATTACTGAGATTCCAAGTGGACGACTTCTGAAATGCTTGATCATTTTTCAGTTGTCACGCTACTGCACAAGCTATTTTGATCTAAACATCTGAGCTAAGCGAGTCACAGAAATGAAGCCCCGTTTTATCCACAATTTGCACTCACTCACTTTGCCATGGTTTAACAAAAGATGTATCAAAGTAGTGGAAGAAAAAAAAAATCAACATACTGCAAATATCTTGCAAAACGAACCCCTGATTCTCAACCTATATTGAAACACACAATAAATACAAAATAATTGTAAACAAATACTTATTCAGACTTGGTAAGGACCAATAACAGAAAATTCGCTACTTGTCTACAAATGGAAGTCATGCCTACTGATCCTCCGCAGAGGCCATCGCACGCACGTTCTACTCGGCTGCATTCCTCCCCTCTCTCATCCAAGTGGCACTGTGTCGTGTGTCATGTCACGGCATCTACAGATAAAACTGACCACCTAACATCCCCAATCTCCTACAACCCCTGCATATATGATCAAGGCAAATCTCCTCCTACTATACAAGGAAAATGTCATTTGTCCAATGATACTCGAGCGTTTTGCTGCACAAATAACACCTGTCATTTATACACCGATGGCACACTTATCCCAATGGCTAAAAGCAAGTATATATCCGGCGTATTCCAAAGAAGGGCGATAAAGGTTTGTATTCAAACTACCGACTGATCGCCCTCAACTCAATCTTCTCCAAAATAATAGAAAATAATCAGTAGTCAACTATTCCAGTACCTAGAAGTCCATCAGTTAATCAACGACCACTAACGTGAATTTCACCACCTATAGATCAACTGCTGATCTCTTTCCTATATCACCCACCACTCGATATATTCTATGGAAAAGTTTGGAGAAACAAATGCTGTCGATTTTAACATTTCGAGAGAATTTGATCATGTCTAGCATCAAGACACCCTATCATTAAATTGCCATCTTTGTCGTTTTCTACAGTTCATAGCCGCTCACTACAGTCGCTCACTCTACTGTTCAGAGCTCTTTTGCTCTCACATATCCCCTTTATTCTATAAATAAATTATCTTAACTCAATCAATACTAATTCTATCCACTGTTCTGCCGATTTGAGTACACATAATTCGTCCTACACATTCGACAAACCATCCAGTGCTCAAATATCCCAAGCCTCAAGATCATCCAAATCGTGGCTTACATTACTCCCCATACCGTCCTTCAATAAGGGGAAGAAATCCTGATCACTAGAGATGCAAACAAAACAGTCTTGCCTTTTTCTCACAAAAGGGATCTTAGCTTGCTTATCCAAATCACCAGGCAGGATCAAATCGTTCTCCTTTGTTTGACATTTATCTCTAGCCTCTTCTGGCATACACATATCACATCAAAACTACCTCAGCCTATTTAAAGCTAGGTATTATTTTTGGCTTAACACGCTATTTTTTACCCACCCAGCTACTAAATCTGTAGAAATCCCAGATACCCTCTGCTTTAGAATACTGCTCAGATGTTTAGGATGGTTCATCTAAAGCCGCCCTAATTTTTGATACTGTACATAAAAAAGCGATTCGGCTAGTGGATGATTTCTCTGCAACTGACTCACTTCAAAAACTATCTTAGGGACGTGTCAATAAGTACCTCCATGAAAACTACACCACTGATTGACATCTGTCATTCCTTTGTTTCTGTAGAACCTGTTAAAACACGAACACCAACTATTCAACATCCTTTTCCAGTCCAATTACAAAAACACAAACACACCGAACCAGCTTCTCCTCTTGATTTATTCTGTCTCTACTGTTCTCTGAAACAGCCTTCTTAATTAAGTATTCCCAACAACTACAACCTCCAACTATTTAGGAATACTTGAAATAAACAGATTTCTTCTTTCCTAACTGTCATCTACACAGCCCTGCATGAGCTAGATATAAATGTTGCGCTACTGTACTCAGTACAATGAAATTTTAGGAAGTTCATGAGCTTTATGTATTAGGAGCATGTTGTAAATAAATTGTATAGTATAAACTGCACATGCATTGAAGGTTTCAAAACGCTATCAGTTGCAGTAAAGAATCAATAAAGTAAATCTTTTGTTAAACAATTAATTAATAATATATTTTTGACAGCTACCGTCTAAATAAAGTAAACTATTTTACATGAAACTTACCCAGCGCCTTTATATACTTCATGAGTAATTATACATCACAGTGAGGGTGGACATTTAGTTTTGATAAAACAGAGACCTTATATCATAGAAATGATGTTATACTTAAATGATTATCATCATCTGTCACGACAGAAATTTAAAAAAAAAAATTACGTTTCTTTATTACCATTAATATTTCTCAACAAAATCCTGTCAACTGTCCTAGATATTGCGTCCATTATCATTCTTAGTGCATTATAGAGAGTTCGGACATCGAACACACATGGAAATGGGCCAATATTCTTCACACACGTCTCGCTTGCGATAGAAACTCTATAAAATGAAATTCGTATTGTTTCAGTAAAGAAGTATTTTCAAAGTACGAAATAGTTATACGCCCTCTGCCCAAAAAGTAACCGAACATTTCGAAAATAGACGAAACTAGCGGCGCCACCTGTTGTATATTTTTGTTGTCGAAACCTTCATTAGTGTTGTGTCAACTGTTTATGATATTTGTTCGGTTTCTTTTTGGACAGAGGGTGTAAATGGGTAGTGCAATTATTATATTCACAAAAGGTATTTCAGCATTAACAAAGAAATTATTTCATTTTTAATATAAACCTAATAACGATTGCACTACTTTCATTAAGCTCATTATGGCAGGTAGAAGGTACCATTCCATCTTAACAGCCTTCGTAGCACAGCTAAAGAGAAAGTGTATGCTTTCACGATTCAGCTTTATACCTCTTTACGAAGGTTTTATATGCAATTCGTTCGTATAGGCACTTTCAGAGCTACCAGTTGAGATTTATGTTCCTCAGAAGTGCTTACGACCCCATTCTATATCTCTAGTGAGCTACGATGCCACGGGATTCAGAATCAGAAAAACAATGAGTCTGAATCCCTCTTACAGTTTCCAAATATAAAGAACAGAATGTGTTTCTTTCAAAAATATATTTTCAATATCTCAGTCTCAGTCCAAACATCATCTTGGAGATAAATTTAAACATAAATTTAAAAGAAAATCAACCTACCTTATTTGAATGGGGATAAGTGCCCGCGTTTTTCTCAACTTTCCTTTCGTATTGTTATTGGGGCCGTAAACCTCGTCAACCAGACATGCGTAAAACGATCTTATCCATATAGCTAAAATTCCTCCATGACACGAATGATAAATATCAATGTTATCTGGTAAAGACATCTTAGTCATGGATCTGATCTCCGAACTCAGTCCGGGTGGAGAGTTAATTTTGCCGTTTGTAAGTGTACTCTGATCTTTATTTATTTCATCATTGTAACTGTCTTCCAAATTTACTACTTCAGCATGTCTCTTAGCTTCAACATTGATCAAACTACTAAACATTTTCATAGATTTTCTGGGGACATCAAAAATTTCTACATCCTCCAATTCATGTTCCTCCTTTTTATTTATGAGCTCATGATCTTTCTTGAAACCATCTCCGTGTTTTGCATCCTTAATTGTCATTTCCTCTTTTTTTTCTTTATCCTTCTTTGAATTCCAGCTGCTTTCAGGAACCATTGCAGGCATATCAGACTGTTCGATATCATCTCCATCAGGTTTTGAGATTTCAGGAGGAATAACAAAGATCCCTCGGTCTGCGATCATCGAATTTCCATCCTCTGTGTAATACTCGATTACGTCTGTTGTGTTATCGTTGATAACTTGTTTAATGTCGAAGAGGTTTTCAAGAAATTCTTCTTTGTAAGCGCCGTTATTTCCGGCTGTAAAAATAAAAAAATAATTAATTATATGAACAATTTTTATATTTAAGATGTATATTAATCTTTAACCGGTTCAATAATCACATTTAAGTAATAGTTTACAGTTACTAATCATGTCTTTTTTAATGGAAACCACACCACCAAAGAATGTCGAAATGCTAATACTACATCAATATTGTGAGAAGAGCTATACATACTACTTTAAGCTGCCAATAAGTAAGTCATATCGGTGATGAGAACTGTGTTCCAGTTGTTATCCATAAAACTCTAATAAATTTCCAACACAACTGATCTGGTTGCAGTTGTGGTATTTTGGAATTAACTAATATCATAGCAACTAAGTCACTAAGGCCGAAGTGACCACATGTATTCTTCGGGCCGATTATCCAGGTTTAGAGGGATAAAAATCCGAAAGTAAATAATACTAACTCCATATGAGACCAGCAAATTTGTCATCAAAAGAAAAGAGCATTATAAAGATTCTTCGCTTTATAGACGGGATTCAAACGCAGGTTTTCTGGGATCAATCTATAGCTGATTTAGAAAGAAGAATTTGAATCCATCTTACAGCCTATTGTTGGCAAAGCTACTATCTTATCGACTTGACCAAGACCAACGTTTCTTTATAGGATACGCTAAAAAAGTAATCGATTAGTTAGTACTAAATTAGTTAAATGTTTTGTTCTAAATCAGAAAAATGATAAATGAGAGAGTATAATCACTTGCTGTGAAATTTAGAGAAAGATACGATAAATAATATTTTGTTAATTCTAATGCAATGGTTTTGTTTAATTTACTTAATTACAGTCTATGCAATTAAGACTATTTTGACAGTATATCATGCATTCAGGACGTGTATTTTCCAACTGGTTTGCCAGTTTTGGGGAATGAAAAACTCAAGTTTCTGGGATTGGAGAAACCTGCTACCTCTGCAAGAGATCAGATTAATCAGATGAAACCTCTTTCACGTTCTGAATGGGATTCTAATTCAGGTCGTTCCAAATGAAGAACAAATGTCTCATCGGCCTCGGGACTAAGTAGTGTGTTGATTATCCTTATTTTAAGGTTGAATTATATACTGATGATAATTTGAAATAAATACCAAGAAAGATCATTTCACAGAAAAGAAACGATTTTGATAGACATGGTGGCTTTCTATATCCTTTCTCTTCTAGATAATCACGAGTACATCGGTCTATACTATAGATTGTTTCTCAAAGTGTGGTACGCGTACCCCCGGGGGTAAGTGAAATGTCTGCAGGGGGAGATACGTGGAAATTGTCGGATATGCATCATTAACACATGGAATCATTATTAAGAAAAAATAATTAATTTATATGTATATATTTCTTAATAAATTATGTATATTAAGTGGAGGGAATATATACATATTAAATTATATTATGTATGACTTCTCCTACTCAAATTGTGAGTTATTATCGTGAGTTATTATCAAATTGCGACCACCCCTCCACAACAGCTACTATACTGTAGATGCACGAAAAACAATTACTTTTATTACGCCCCTCAATAAGGTACAGAGACATTTGCAGGCTGTGTAATATATTTCTCAACAAATAATGCAATTAGAGACAACTGGAACAAAAACGGCACTAAGTGATGAATCACATGTTCCATCTCACAGAAACTGCTGTATAGAAGCAAAACCATATGTTGCACTGCAACATATCGTTTTGTTTGACACCATCCGGTCGTGAACGTGTTAAAACTAAGAAATATATAGTGAATGTGTTTCAGATATTATGGAATTCGGTTGAAGAGAATTAGCATTTCAACTCAAGTGTTGAAATGAGAGCCAACTCAATTGATTGTCGGCTTGCTTTTGTCTTTGTGTCGTGCGATCTTTTGTTAATACCGCACCAATCAATGCACTTCTTTATAGCTGTTCTATCTCTACGGGCTTTCCATTGCTGTCTGTTTCGCGCTCTGCTTTCACTTCTCATTAGTCATTTGTGAAGGATTGGTCATTAGGTATCTCAAGTTTCGTAAATTGGTGGTAATTTTTGCTTGAAATAATGGGAAAGAAGATTATGCTATTTGGATAGATGACTTTGACGATGCATACAAAGAAACCGCTCTGGAGGCCGGAAGTAGTGGTGGCGAATAGGAGCTTAGTAAGTCATACCCATTATCAGTTTTTTTCTGAAAACTTTAGTTTCCGAAAATCCCCGCATATATCTTGCACCACGATTGGGAAAAAAAATGCGAGTTATATTCGAGTAAATACGGTAATTGTTTAGCTTTCAAATTCTTAAGTATGGATCATTGGTTAAAGACTGGATTTATAAAACGCACAAAAGAGAGCAATATAGCAGATACAAGTAGATGTAAGCAACAAGAAAACGTTGATATTTTATCGCTCTGATTGGTGATAAATATTTAAATTAATTAAAACTTTATATATCTATTAAAAATAAATCATAATTTTTTTGTTTACATGTACAGCTAAATCCAAATAAAATAGACATTTACAATGAAATATACTTTTTATTTATTTATTTATTTATTTATTTATCTATTATTATTATTTTGATAAAGGGGTACTTGATAATAATGAAAATTTAAGAATGGTTACATGGATATCTGAAGTTTGAGAAACACTGATCTATAGGATAATGGCCTGACAAAAAGAAACTAAATCTCCGTCATACTGAGTTGTTTGAAATTACGCCCGAAGATACCTTAATGCCAGTGTGTTATATCTGTTAATTCATTGTTTGTTTGTTCATTTTTTATGTATTTCTCACTCACGAAAGGTTATAAGCCGATAACACATTAGTAACTTGAGTGAGCTAAGAACTTTTTTTTTATTAATTTATAATATATATATATATATATATATATATTTTTTTTTTTTTTTTTTTTTTTTGGCCTTCAATGAGCAGGGCAGTGGTTTTACACCGAGCGATGAAATTCATCTCCCACTAAAAGACAATCGCAAACATCTGCCCATGGCGGGATTCGAACCCGCAACCTGTTCGTTGGAGACCGGATACGCTAATCACAATGCCAACCAAGCTGGTTTTGTCTACTCAAAGGAAGAAAACCTTTCACCTCCGTATAAGACCAGCTAAATCACCATCAACGTGAGACATACGGTAGGAAAAGATCTTAATGATGGGAGAAGAAAATGAAGGATAGAGAAGACTGAGAGCAACCTAAGAGCAACCATGTCCAACAAACCTTTGCGCAAAAAGCAACATGCTTACGCTATTGTATTATTGCGGGAAATTTTGTACTCACATTTAATATCATCTTCTACACTCCTTTTTGTGTCTACGTGACTTCTACTGGCTGATTTTTCCAGAATACTGGCTAATTTCTGTATTTTCCGATAATCATTCTTAGATGATAGAATATAATCTGGAACTTCTGGTAATATATCTTCATTCATATGGTCAGAGGATCCGGCAGTGGAGCTCTTGGCAATAAAAGAAAACATTTCCTTCAGAATTGTAATTGTCTGCAACGAACATGGTTTCAGCATCCTTCTCAAACAGATCTGCAGTTTCTCTTTTAACCTGAAATATATAAATATCCTTTTTTATGGGAAAAGCATACTGCATAATTTTCAAAAGTGCACCTATCAGTTATAATGGCAACACTGGTATATGAAGGAGTAATTTATTAAAAAAGTTATGGCTACAAGATTAAGGTTCCTTTTTAAGGGAAAAGAACTTCCATAAAGAATACATACATTAAAATATTTTGAAATTTCTAGAAGATGACATTGTATTTCTATCTAATCTATTTCAAAATTTATGTCTCATGTACATCCCTATTAAAATTTACCTCGTTTAAATAACTAAAATAATTTATTTTCACTCAGGGTGTCTCTTATATAGACCAAAATTTAGATTCTTATCCAATATCTAGGTACCTTATTACATCGGACACAATTAATATTTATAAAGGTTTTCAGCTTAAAGTGAGTTAATTGTAGCTGGCAGAAATTTTGTGAAATTACTTTCCAGTTCCTTAGAAAAGTTAGATAGCTCAATGTGAAAGGAGGACTCTTGATTTCTATCTAAACATATATATGTTGATAAAATATTGAGTATAACCGTGTACAGTATATAGACAAATAAGGATGCTTAACATAATAGCTCATAAATACGCACCAACAAATTGATTAACTTTGGATAGAAATTGATCATTTAATTGCTTAATCCAGTAACGAATGAAAATAAATCCTTCAAATATATTTTAAAACATACATGTATGCCTCGTTGTCCGATAATATATCATCCTCAATTGGAATAACAGCAACTATAAAAGGAACACACGCTTTTATAAAGTGGTAATTCAAACGTTCAACACATTGTCCGACTTCCTTCGATGGTTTTTCTGAAAGTAAATACAATGCAAACAGTTACGAAAAAAAAATCAGGCTTCACTAAACAATCAAACAAATAAAGTGTTAAAATATTTATTCATTAAAAAACTTATATGACTATAAAGTTTTTAAAGACATAAAAACTTATATGACTATAAAGACATCACTTTGACACCTCTTTCCGCGTACGGAATGATGCTGCTTCATTATTTTCGCTTAACGTTCAATGTTCGTTTTCCGAAGTTGCTTAAATATGTATGACAAGGTGGTGTAATCGCTGTTTGTTTTATACTCGTATCCGAATCTAAAATTATTCTGATCGTTTCATAATCAAGTAAAATTATTCCTAGAATATACCTTAGTTAATTGCTATTCTGAGTTGGCGATGTTCCATCCGATATGACTATACAGAGCTGTAGACAAGGAAAGTGACTCCAAGTGTCTGCACACTCATGTAGTGAAATGCCATGTCAGAATGGTTGCCTGCTAAGAGAATGAGTATATTTATACACATCATCACCGACAAAGCTAACATAAAATAGCATATGGTTTCATTGTGAAATTCCACACAGTATCATTCGCGAGCACTCACACTTACATTTAACATATCACAGTATGCTTATTTTCGAATGTTTGTTCGATTTTTATCAAACTCATTTGTTCATTTTGAACTATCAAACTGATGTTCAATAGTCATTCTCCACAAGAAACTAGAGATTAATTTCTATTCCCTTGATAGCGTGGAAATGGAAACAACTTATACCGAATATAAACAATTGCTTCTAGATTTAATAAAGCTTCTGATTGAAATAACTGGTCTAAACCTGTTTAAATCCGTTTGTGGTTCATAAGCAGACGTAGTGAGATATGTCTTGAGAAGTGTGATGTGTCGATTATTGAACGATAATCAAATTAATAGCTCTTAACACATAGGAAATCTTACCGTGATGGTTCTCGATTTGTTTCCGTATAGGTTTTTCTAAGACGGCTTCCAAAAGATGTTCAAGAATATTACCATATAATTTACTTTCCAGGTGAGAGCAGCTTTGGGGTCCAATTTCAAACATGCACTCCAAAGTCACCGCCATGGTTCTGAAAATAATAAAATTCAATTAACAAACACATATGTTAATCTGGCATGAAACTTTATTTTCAAGTTGCTCCCACCATACAAAATTTTCCCTAGAAACGACGATTACGTCATTTTGTGTAATGAAAAACTGAACTTGTCCGGTGGACGGAACATCTTTCTGCTGTATGTCTTATGATAGTCCAGTGGGTATAATATTCTTGAAAGTTTTAATAAACCTTTTAAGAATATCACAGTAGAAGGAAACTTTTACATGGTTTACGAGAACACGCAAATTTAGAAGTGATAATCTTATAAGCATATTTTGCTTAGACAAGTAGTCCAAAAATCATCATCATAAACACATTAGAATAACTTAAATATAAAGAGCCAATAGGCTTCATTTCGGAGATATAAACATTATTTAAATTAAGGGGATATTAATCACATTGTTTTAAAACCGAATAAGAAACTCAAAGATTGGAATCAGAGAGTTTCATGCGAATATAGTAAACTATAAAAGTATCGGCGACTACTTGCATTAGCTCACGCTAATGCAAGTAGTCGCCGATACTTTTATAGTTTACTATAAAATGTATAGTAAGTAGTCCTATTACGTAGTATAGTACCGGGGAACTCGTATCAAAAGTGATAAAGTTCTGATCGCTATTCTTTGAATTTAAGTATTTTCCATAATGTAAAAACACATTTCCTAGGAAATGTATGCTGTTATTACATTATGTTGAGAGGTCACTACCCAGACCGGTTTCAGCCTTTTTTGAGGCTTCATCAATGAGTAGCTAGCCCAAATTAATACCAAAGGGTATAGCGAAAAGAACTTATACTCTGCTATACGTGTTAATTTGTCAAACAGGTGCATCCATTAAGTTACTTAAATATAAAGAGCCAATAGGCTTCATTTCGGAACTTTAAATGAAACTCTCTGATTCCAATCTTTGAGTTTCTTATTCGGTTTTAAAACAATGTGGGATTTGATATCCCCTTAATTTAAATAATGTTTATATCTCCGAAATGAAGCCTATGGGCTCTTTATATTTAAGTAACTTAATGGATGCACCTGTTTGACAAATTAACACGTATAGCAGAGTATAAGTTCTTTTCGCTATACCCTTTGGTATTAATTTGGTCTAGCTACTCACTGATGAAGCCTCAAAAAAGGCTGACACCGATCTGTGTAGTGACCTCCCACCATAATGTAATAACAGCATACATTTCCTAGGAAATGTGTTTTTACATTATGGAAAATACCAAGAATAGCGATCAGAACTTTACCAGCTTTGCTACGAGTTGCCCAGTATTGTACTACGTACTAGGACTACTTGCATTAGCTCACGCTAGTAATCGCCGATACTTTTATAGTTTACTATATTCGGCATGAAACTCTGATTCCAATCTTTGAGTTTCTTATTCGGTTTTAAAACAATGTGGGATTTAATATCCCCTTAATTTAAATAACATTAGAGTAATCTATTAGCATCGTGAAGAATGCAGTAACGAATGAAAACCTAGTAATCATGTTGCATTTAATATTTTTTGTAAATAGGCTTTCCATTAAGCTGGTATGTAGTCAAAAGACGGAGAAATATTCGCACTTATTCACACCCAGCAAACTTGCAGGGAAAAATGAATACTCGGGCTACATAATGCAGAATGATTATAGAAGATTCCTTGTAAGGGAAACTTTTGTAATGAAGTGTCTGGGGAATGTTGTCGCATAATTCTAAGTTTCTATATCATGTAACGAAAGATATATGGCAGAATCCATTAGCAGTTACTTATTATTTCGGAATGAGAACCATGATAATTGATTGGCACAAACAAGCCGTCATGTTTAGGCTGATTATAATTCATTCGCACTGTGACACGAATAAGCTCACTTGTGTGATAGAGTGGAGAGCGCTTCCACTCTTCAACTAGTCATGGATCAGAATTTCACTGTGGTGTGCATGTTTCTGAATGTGCTAAGGTTTAAGAAAACAAATTTGTTCTACTCAATATTTGAAATACTCTCTAGAGCAAGTTTTCTTAATTTACTCATACCTTAATTACGCCACGTGTTAGGTTCTAACGTTTCGTAGGCGAAACTGACCAAATTACGCACTATATGATAAATATTGATGAAAGAGGAGAAGAGAAAATGGAGACAAGTTGTAGTTAGCAATGAAGCGCATATTCTAAGCGTGAAAAACATCCTTGCAGAAAAAAATGCTCTTAAACGTATTTAACTTGTTGAATCATTGGTGAAATAAGAAACTCGATCACAAATGATTAAGCCAGGCATTGAAGATATAGTATTTGCTAGAGTGTTTGGCTATAAAAGCATAAATGCGAGGAGGAGTATGTTGCATTTTATTCTTGATTATATGTTGATGGAACTAAAATAAACCAGGAAGTTGGTTGGAATTAGAGAGAGAGGGAGAGAGAGAGAGAGAGAGAGAGAGAGAGCATTGATGATGAAGTATCAATGCTCACAGAATCTATAAGAATTCAAACTGTAATGAGGAAAGAAGGTGCTCATCAACAACAGTTTTGTGCAAAACTCAGAGCAGGTTTGTAGATGGAATAACCAAAAATACAACGCCTAGGAGAAAACAAAACAGTCGAAATCATAATTACGTCCACCACTATAATATTAAATCCAGCGAAAATAAAAGTATGACGCCTTTAAATAAACTTTAAATTAAATAAATAATAATCGCATTCTCTACTGTGAAGTTTTACACTAGAGAATGCGAAACTTTATCAAGGCACTTCATTCTTCCAATAAGCGAAGTGATGGCCTTACTTCGGCTGAGGATAATCGTGTGCCAGCAAAACATTTCACAGATCCTCAAGTTATGGTGGGATTAGAAACTACATCCAATGGTTGGAGATTAGGGACACTTTTCACTAGGAAAACTGAGTTTGCTTCGGTCACATAGAATATAAGCGTCATGTTATAATGGAAGAAAAAACACTGGAAGAGGCCATTCGAATCGGAAGATTCTAGTTTGATTCCTTGCGTTCACTCACACTCAGTATTCCTGCTCTTCAGTTATTTAATCTTTAGATTTATTATGTAAATAATAAATTTAACCACCTAACTATATATTTAACCACATAAGCTGTTTGTTTTAAGATTTTAAAACAAACAGCTTGTTGAATGATCATATACAACTGAAAACACACACGATTATTTTCAAGATAATTCATGTCATGTTTCGTGTATTATGTACATCTTTCAAAGAGAGAGATGTTCTTATATTTACATATTATAAAATATATATTGCAAATAAAAAAGATTAGTAAAAGACAGAACTCAAAAGGCAAATAATAAGAACAATGAAAGGAAGGATCAACCTTTTGTGTAACGGAGAAAACATTAGATCAGGATCGCTTTCGATCCCTTTCAGTGACATGAACTTGAAGTACCCTCTTCTATAATTCAGAAAAGGATAGCAGTTGGGTTCCGCTTTGTTAAATTTGACCACAATTCATTTCTTATGTTAGTGATATGCAATGAAGAGCTTGCGTTGTAGTTTTCCGTGTAGGCGCTGATATCCAGAAAATTCACCGAAAACCTTCATCAAAAGACAATTTATACAATGACAATTTACCGAAAGGTAAAAATTGGGAAAAGACAGTTCATTTTGCCTGTAATACTTGGGTTTGTAGCCATTCAGAGAAAGGATTTTTTTGATGGTTGAGATTCCTGTTGAAAAGATGATACTGAAGAATAACCGATTATTCCGGCTTATGGAAGTAATGAATTTGACCCCACCGACTATCAGCTTTTTAAGTTGAGTGTTGGTGCGGTCTCTTTTAATGTGAATATAAGTATTACTTCCTTCGAGGAGGACAACCGTTTTACGCTTTATGCAGTAGAAAATAGAAAAATTGTATTCTTGCTTTTAACTGCTCTTGAAACGATGAAATATTTTCCCTTAAACTACGGAGATTTTAGATAGCCTTTATAATACGTCTAAAAGTAATTTTTCTCTATCATCATAGGAAAAATGAGAGATATTTCATTAATTATTATTCACCAAATCCTGTTAGGAAATGGTATTAAAACTATTGAAAGTTTTTGACCTCAGGCCAGACGTTTCAGTTCATCCTGTGTTAGAAGCGCCCATTCGAGAGAGAGAGAGAGAGAGAGCAATGTATGCATGCATAAATGAATGAAATTCTTCTGCCTCATTCTCCACCAAATGTTGAAATTTCACTAGACTGACTGACTCATACAGAATTCAGGTATTGATCAATTGTTCAAAATATATCCTCCTAACCCCTCCCTCTGTATGGGTTGAAAATCCCATTACTAGGAAACAAGAATGGTTTCTATATAGGGCAATTTAATTCTCTCATTTTTTTCGATGCAATGATAGATCATTTCTATACATGTTCTTTTTATACCTACACTGACCAGTCATATGCAAAAACTAGGCTAACTATGTTATTTTTGGAAAAGTGTTTCAGATAAGCTAATAAGAATTCACTTTTCTGAAATTTTACAACTTTTCTAATCGCTTCAGCATCTTATTCATTTTGCAAAGAGATAGAGAGTATCTGTATTTATTGCCATTATTTGTATAAGGCTCAATAGCCATAAAAAGATTTAGGTAATTTAATATACTGAATTAAGTTTTGAGTTAGTAATAAAAATTCTGTTTATGTAATTATAAATGCCTTAAAATGGTACTCACTTCCAAGAGTTTGAAAACAATATATATATTAAAATACAAATAATAAAATATTACTTTCAGTTAACATGGAAAATATAACTGTTATATTACTGATCCCATCTAGCGATGAAATTGAATGTATACCGAGCAAAATATTTGACATTTCCTTTAGAAATATAAATTGGACCTTTGTATATCAAGAGTGTCATGCTTTACATCATATATACCCATATTGGAATTAAAGACAGTACTTTTCTATTACGATCTCTTATTCTTGATCACTGCTTTCCAGGATATCAATGATATATTCTGTGTATAATATCTGTAAATGTGTGTGATTCTCATAGTAATATAGCCATTTTTCATAAGTAGAAACCACGTACTTCGGCCTAATGCTAACTGAGAATGTCCTGTTCTTTGGTCTCTTTTTTCAATCAAGCAACATCTGGGGTAATCCCACGAAAACAGAAGCACACGTTATTTACATGGAAGTAAACTACTTATATAGTGTTGTACATGTTATAATATAGTGAACTGGAATATAAATAATAAAAAAAAAACACTTACCTATCGATCACATCGTTCACTCCACTTAATTGTGAGGCATATCGTTTCTCTGTACAATGGAAAAGCTGATGAAGCCATGCCTTTAACGATTTCCAGGTGCAGGGGTTCAATTCTTTTCCTCCTATTTCTTCATTGGATTCTGCATAGAATTAAAAAAAGGTCTCATCTCTATTTTACCAATGAAACTTGTGAGACGTATCCAATTAAAACATTGAAATAACAAGAAATGCTGTGTGTTGAAGTGAGTACTGAAGATCGGTGACCTCTCTTTATAAAAGATATTATGGAAAGCAGTTTAAAAAAATCTGGTAATATACGTTTTAGGTGTTTTGGCTACTTGTTCACTATACTATTTTACAGATTCTGTTTTAGACTTCTCAAATAAAATTAAATAAATACATGGCGCATAGATAAGGTTTCTTAAATGAGAGATCTTGATTCTGAGAAGAATAAGGAAGTGGAAAAAACCAGCTCAGTTTTCTATATAATTATGGAGATAGAAATGAAACGTTGTCCAGCAAACTTTAGGCTGAGGAGAAATGATCATGAGATAGATCACAAGCAAGAAACTTTCTGGTGGTTACGGATGATAACTGTTCAAGTAGTAAGCATTTAGACTGTGTAAAATGGATGTTAATAGATTTTATTATTTTTGAGAGGGTCAATTCGAGGTGGTAAGTTGGCATTTCCGGTACAAAGATTTGTTTCCGTTTTTATGAATTAAAAGCGAAAATATTTTATGGGTTTTGTATTAAAACATTCATACGAATGTTTTCATACAAAATCCATAAAATTCGAATAAAATATTTACGAATGTTTCATTCGAAATTCAAACGAATGCTCTATTTTTAATTAAATTACTAAAATTACTAAAAGTAATTAATTAAAAATTTAATTACTAAAAATCCTTTATGAGAGATTTTCAACGAAAAGTGAGATATCTGACTTCAAACGGGGAACAAAAGAGTTTTTCATCCGACACAACAGGACTTCATAACTAAGTTATTTCGATTAGTTCTTTCAATTTAAATGTAGGGTACTATGAACGGTAAAATGTAAGGTACAGTTATGATTTTGTATAACACAACGCTGTTTTGTGCATGAGTAATAAATCAAATCCATATTGTTATAAATGTGACAATTATTCGGTGGGTAAACACATTAGAGATCCCCGACTTTTTTACATAAAAAGGCAGGAATCGTTACACTCAATGGATAAAACATTAGAGATAGGGGTGAACGGAAGTTGAAACTGGCATTCCCCGCGTGGAGAGAAACGTACTCAAACCGGTGAATAGGCAGAGATCGGTGATTCCCAACAGTGTATTGTAATCGATGAACATTGGTAAATGTTGCAATCTTGGCGATTTTGATCGTAGACATAATATCGGCGTAAAGCAGATGGGTCATTCTATCGCCCAAGTGGTAAGAACCCTAAGGTTCTCGAGGGCAACCGTATCAAGGATCTACCATGAGTATACCATCAACGGACGTACTAGCGTCCAGTGAGCAAGTGATGACCCCGGTTAACGTAGACTCTCCAGGCTCGTGCAGACAAATCGTAATAGCGAATCAAATCGCATCCAATTTCAATGTCGGAGTTCCAGATAGCGTTAGCGAGCGAACGTTAGGGCATACCCTGCATACCACGGGCTATGGGAGCCGACTTCTTAATCGTGTACCACTGTTGACAGCTCGTCATCAGGCATTGCGCCTCTCCTGGGTTGGTACCATCAAAACTGGACCTCTGCAGAGTGGACCAGAGTCGTGTGGTGTGATGAATAATGTTATCAATTTTACCGATCTGACGGGAGGGTGTGGCGTCAGCAGCATGAGTAATAAATGAACCCTCTTCTGCCAAGTTGTTTCTATTCAAGGAGGTGGTGGTGGCTCTGTAATAGTTTGGAAAGCCTTCTGGTGTGATATATTAGGTCACCTAGTGTGGTGGAGAGATCCTTAAAAGCTGTAAGCTACCAGAATGTGCTGTCTGATCACCTAACATGTTCAAGGGCTTCGCGCATCCTGCAGCCGATGGCCTGTTTCAGCAGGACAGTGCACCACCCCACAGGGCCAAAACCACCGAGGCATGGCTCGAGGAACACTCATCTGAGTTTGGGACCATCCAGTGGCCTCCAAGGTTCCCGGATTGAAATCCGATCGAATTTCTCTGGGACAACGTAGAGCGAGACATCAGATCCATGTATCCGGGACCGACGTCTAAGGCGCAGTTGTGGACAATGCTGCAACAGTCATGGCTGAAATCATAAGAAAAAAGAAAAAAGCTGTGACTTCCTGTGGCATTCTGATAGTGGAGCGAGAACCGAAGGATCATACTGAACATTGATACTTGTGTTCATGTGTAAAACGTGTAAAGCGTTACAAACAAATATGCGATTTCTTACAGAGAATACATAACATTTGCAATAGTGCGGACTGCGGACCAGAAGTTCACGTTCCTTCATTATCGGAAAACAACTGTATAGCTGTGACAGATGATTATTCTAAAGAGTAAAATAATGCCTCATAAGGCTCGGTTGAACGTATTACTAGCCACCGCAAAGTCACAAGCAAAAACATTTTAGGAAAGAGAATAAACGAACTAAAGGATTTAAGAGACTGAAATTGCTCAAAGATTTCTGCTGAGCTATTAAGATCCTGACTACAAGAAAAGACGTTACTTTATTAAGAAGCATATTTTCCATTGTATAGTAATAATTTCTAAAGTAAACGTGTCTTGTATTTCGTGAAAAAATTTGCTACACGTTGTGACAATTCTCAGTTCACTCATACCGATTCCAGTAAACTTGGAATCAATGATTACGATCTACATGATCCAATGCCATCCAAATTACCGAGGATGCATTATCGATTATATCATAAAAGCATTAGAGGGGTTATCATCCATGATGAAAATATATATGGATTGATTCTTACAGATCATTCAGTCCATATGAAGAAGCTGTGGGAAAATAATCGCACACTATTCTTGAAATTATGTTAAATTTGTATCTACTACTTTGCAGGCACGAACAGGTTAGAAAAGAATTTGAACCAGTAGATATTTTAGTTGATCAGAAATTCAGATAGGTAAGTTTGCTGTCTTTGTGACGACAGTCCAATAACTGACAGAAAAGTAACGGCCGGCAAGTAGGAACCTTCCATCCAGCTCTAAAATGATCAAGGAAATGCTAGTTAATCCAATGAAAATTTTATACTGCCACCATTGCACATTAAACTGGAACTAATGATGCAATATATTGGAAAGCTATGGTATATGGTAGTGTTATTAGGATCAGATACTTTCCGGAGTAAGATTCCCAGTTTAAACATTCCGAAAATGCTTCTCTAGTGTTCAACCTAGGAAGTTAACCTGAACAAAGCCAACTTAGGCCTCTAGTGAAAATTATTGGTAATGGTCTCACACCAGGGACAAAAGAAATTATTTACCACTTCAAGATATTCGCCGTCAAGTGAAATTCGAGTCCAAAGTCTGTTGGTTGGAAAACAAGGATGATTTACAGTCTAATTTAATTAATTACGTTTTCTATCTCGAGTGTCTATTACAAGAAAGATAAATGAGAAATTGTACCATATAATATTATAAGCTAATAAACCTGTTCTGTAAACGGGGCACGACAGAAAGGTGAAATGGAATACAAAAATGAAAAATTACTAAATGAAAATTATATGATGACATTTTTATTTACCTCTTCTGCTATTTTTATCTTTGTTATTATCTTCAGTCTTAGAAAGAACAGCGAAATATTCTAGCATATCCTTTGTTTCTATCGATCCTATTTCTGGGTTCAAATCATCTTCTATTGCACTCTTTTTGACTGCTTCTTCGGTATATGACAAAACGGGAATTATTTCGTCAATAAGTGACGCTAAAATCCGACGAAGTATTACGCGCCCATGTGATGAACAATCTCTAAAAGCGTGACGGAGACAGGAATCTGATGTTTTCCTTGCCCTGTAGTAGGTAGCAAACAAAATATAATGATATCATTAAATAAGTGCGAATATTTATTCGCAGTTAGTATTTCTTAAAATATTAAGAAAACATTCAAAATACTGCAAAAACAAATATTACGAAATCACAATTTGGAAAGTAAAGGGTTTTAATTGAAATAAAATAAGCAAAATTGACAACGCTGTAGCTATAACGTAGTTATAGCTACAGATATAACGTCGTCAATTTTGCTAGTTATTCTTGTAATCATGTCACTTTTGCTGTGTACGCTTTTATCCCTTTCAGCATTTTTTTTCTTCCTGAAGAAATTCTACAATTATAAGGTCAGGAATGTCAGATGTCCACGTAACAGATGTCCTTGTACCAGACTACCTGGTCAGGAAATAATTACCCATAGCTCTCAATTGTCATACACACTTATGTCCATAATCTTGTCAGATACTTTAACTTCAATATACCACCTTTCGGTGCGTTTATCATTAGGTAAATTAACGTAATAAATTCGCCTAAATTATCATTGCACACGACTCACTGATTCAAATTGAGTAGCATAAAAGGCGTATTTTTTCCCTACACTTTTACTATCTTGTACCCTCGTGATTAGAATGGGGAGGAAGAGGTATGTGCCCCGAAATTCTGAGTAGTTAAGTTTCCTAGGTCAGGCAACAATTTTTTTTTTTTTCTACACATCATCTAAAATGATATTCTATGCAGAAATCATGAATAATGAAAGTGATAATAATTAAAATGATTATTTAGGTATTGGATTTAAATTTACTTTTATCATTGTAACTAATAAATTAGCTACAATAATAAGCAATTATCTACTTTCTAAATCGGTTTTGCAAATAGGCATAGCATAGCTATTTTTGTATGCTCACATCCAGTTTCAATTTTTCAGAAAACTCGAATATCTTCTGAAAAATGAATGAAGACTTGATATAATGTGGCAAAAGTAATAATGCTTTGTCTCTTCCTTTCTTCAAGATTCAAACCAAAAGAGAATAAGAAATTATTACTAGTTAATGTTATGATAGTAACAATATTGATTGACTTAAGAAGATTCATTATAAAGTCTGTAATATCCCCGACCAACATTCTTCTAATAAATGTGAATTCTGGAATTATAATTAATCAATTATTGCATAAGCGAGTACGTGTAACTGTTATGTAAATAATGGTTACATTTACTTTAATATGCAATGTATTATGTAAATGTATCAATATAACTCTTACGGTATAATTACCATATAGTCTCTTCTGCAGCTTGAGATCCATTTTGGGTAGCCTGTACTACATCAAACATAAGAGGAAGACAAGAATCTATCTGGTGTATGTTGATTGATTTTATGCAAAATGTAGTGAACTGTTCAGAGTATCCTATAAACAGCAAAAAATAAAAATAAACTATTAATACTTTTAATACACCGTTCCGACAATGATATTTCTGTATTCAAAATAATTCATTAATTTGTCATTCCTTAATTTGAATTAACATATCGTAATTTTATATTTACGCAGTTAGTAATAAGAAACCTCAAGTAATAAAAATTAGAAATAAAATGGTTAATATTTATATATTATAATCACAAGTCAATTCTGTTTAGTTGGAATAAATTTGCAGATGGAAAAAGCTTTCTGTATTCATCTGAGACTCGGTTATTTTAATGTAGACTTTGACACTTTTCTTGGTTAGAACCAAACTTTGTTTCACACGTTCAACCGAGAGAGGAATGCTGTGGGCATTACAGCAATATATATGTTCGTTAAATTAGTTTATTTCACATTTCTTTTACTGTTTCATATTATGGTTGAATCTAAATGAAATAAATACGCACGTTTTATTTGAATCACAGGCTGTTGGTTCACAATTCGGCCCGAAGGCATCAAACTTCAGCCTTCTCATCTGTACCAAATTCTCATCCTTGCCTTGTACAGCTAATTCTTTTAGGCAATTGCTCCGGTAGGTATATTTGATTCAGAGAGAGAGATCCACTCATGCTTCACAATGCTAGTAATATTATGACCCATTTCAATGTGGAGCATATTGACAGAAGTGTGGAAAAAAAACTGAGAGAAGACACTGGCGATGCTTAATCTTAGTTTGACAAAAAACGTCGTTCTGTGATTATGACTCTTGAAAAGGTAACCTAGTTTATCTGTTGTGCCTTTGTACAATATAGAAATGTTACGTATGCATAACGCGATTTGCAGAGAGAGAGAGAGAGAGAGATTATAAATATTTTTGATATGGACAACCCAAAAGTGGATTCAGGTATTATGCCTCAGAAAGAGATTTCTTCATGAAATGGAAGAGACCACAGCTATTACACAAATCGCAAGAACTGCTACTGGAAGAGGTTGAAGTTTCTAGTAATCAACACTTAACTGGTTTTAGAAACTTTTGGCACAATCACTTATTTTCAGGTAGGTTTACATTACTAATTAAAGAAGACCGTCACGAGCAGCGCAAGGAACTTTCATTAAGGAAACAACCTCCTTCTGGTTCATTAGACCATTTCACTTCGAGTTTTTGTTGTATGGTTTTTAATAATAGTTAAAGTTAATGACAGTTAACCTGATTATTAATTTAATAATTCAATTATTAATTGTATTCCTGTACTGCAAGGCTTACTTCAGGTATTTACTAATAACTACGAAAATTTAAATATGAAACAAAATATGTTTCATATTTAAATATGAAAGCATTAAATTCTTCCATGAAAGACTTGATTTCTTAATAGCCTCGAATTAATTATCATTGTTGGTTAAAAGGGATCAGCTGCCTTCCGATCTTCAAAAAATGTAGGGTGAACGTATCTTCAGTTTCCTTTAGGAATAAAAGGCCATAGAAGACATTTTTGTTAATTTCGCTTGACTGCTTTGATTGATGATGAATTATTGTTTAATGCAATTACTCATAGACTGACATTTTATATCATTTTACTTCTAAAACGCTTCTCTTTATATTTAGATTTTTATAAAGACTAAGCTCTTTAAGCAGATTTGCTTTGATCTGTATTTGTTTACACAGCATATTATAATTATTAAAAAAATAGAAAGAACACAGTACGATACGTTTGAAAATACACAGTAAATTTCAGAACAAAGAACTTGATTATACATAACACAGACGTAACATACCGCCTTTGCTGTTAGAAAAGTGCTTCAAATTTCCCATTAGTGTATCCAAGAGCAACCGCACAGTTACCCTAAACTTCTCCAGAGAGGAATGTTTACACCCAGAATGCGCTGTTATTCTCATGCATTTTAGAACGCGAGATGCCACACTTGAAATTAGAAAACAAAATAAAATACATACATTTTTGAAGAATGACAATTGGATTTGTTTAATATGTCGAAATATTCCATATATAAGTTAGATATAACGTTTTATAGCACCGTTATAGACAGACTGAAAAATTATAAAGTTATATGTGTACAGTAATTTAATAATTATTTAAAAATATAAAAAAACAGTGGAATACTGTTGAAAATAAATAGTAATTTATTTTTAAGAGTATATATAATATATAATAAACTTTCTATATATATATATATATATATATATATATAGAAAGTTTTTAACTTGGGTATATTATATTAAATATACCAAGCAATTTTATAAGCAAGGTTTTAATCCTTTTTCCCAAGTGAAGCAAACAGACAAATAAGTCAAGTTTGCGCCTGAATGTACATTGTTCAAGTTGAGGCAACTCGTGGTAAAGGTGGCGCAAGCTCCGAGTATTTTCCATACTTTTTCTCCCTAATGCAAAGCACATTCCCTTGTAGAGATGTATGACGCTATGCATTAAACCGGTCTGGGTAGTGTCTTTAATAGCGTCTTTAATGCACAGCATCATACATCTCCGCAAGGGGTTGTGCTTTGCATTAGGGGGAAATACTAAGGAAAGTAATCGGACCTTGCTCCACCTTTACCACGAGTTGCCTCAGAGTTGAACTACGTTCAGGGATAAAATTGACGTATTTGTCAATTTGTCATGTGTGTGTATAAAGTCCATCTCCTGGAGGAGATGTATGATGCTATGTATTAAAGGCAAGGGCCACTACCTAGACTGGTTTCGACCTTAATTGAGGTCTCATCAGTGGGAGCCAGGCTAAGAAATACTACGTTTTAAGTAATATAGAGCTTATAAATATTTTACCAAAACAAGTTTCCATAAGGTGCTTTGACTTTTTTTGACTTTTTTGACTTTGATATTAAGAATAGTGATCAGAACTTATACTCCCTTTGAACAGACAGAAAAATCGATCGGGAAACGTATTGAAGAACATATTCGAGATACTGAACACCAAAGAAGTGAGGTCTCAGCTTTATCATCACATGTACTCTCTTCAGATGACCCACAAGACGTTTCGGAAATGAGACCTCAAGTGTTATGGGACAAATCTGAACTATTATACCGTTCCTATGATATAAGAAAGAGAGGGAGAGCGGAATTTGCAATCCTTAGAAACAGAATTGAATCCAAAACATCTAATATATAAACGCAAGTATGAACGTTTCGGAATACATCCTTCCCATAATTAGTCAAACGCATGTATACACGAATGAGTAAACACGCAAAGTGTGCTGAAAAATGCAACTCACAATTAGAAATATTAATAAAAAAAACAAAAAAAAACATCAGTTTCTTCTATAACTACATAGCAGTTCACACCTTTATGAGCCTTTGATAGTTGTCGATTAGTTTTTGTGGTTACACCTGAAGACATCCTATGTAACAGGGTGAAATGACGTGTTTTTAATTAAAGTGATTGTTAATATCTAACTCCGGTTTTTTGCATTAAATGTTTTTACTAAATATCCATGAGCCGGCAGTATATATATATATATATATATATATATATATATATATATATATATATATATATATATATATATATATATATATATATATATATATATATATATATATATACATATACATATATATATACATGAACCAGAACACACACATACACACAGATATATATATATACAATCACTTCAATATACATATATATATATATATGCATGGAGGTTCATTTACTCGGTTAAACATATTTTTTAAAAGAATTGAATGACATAAACCGAGAGAAAAGGAAAAAAGGTTTAATAGTATCACACGACTAGTTCACCTTTTTACAGCCTTCTTCATGTGTTTTTATATAAAAGAAAAGAAAAAACATTAAACATTGATGATAAAAACTGAAAACAGTACAGGAAAGTCACTATTCAACGTGAAAACGTTGTAATTAACGTATTCAAAGCTGTTCCTTCGTTGGTCGCATTGTTGGGTGAGTGCGTGCATATAGCATCTCGTGAGCGCCAGTATGTGATCCCAGCAGAATGACAGTCTGAGAGGTTTTAGCTTAAATTATTATTAAATGTACAGGGTTGAGGATGATTTCTCTAGATTCTACACTTTTTCTCTCCAATTCGTCATGACAACGGAAAATGTTGTTAGATCTGTCCCAAAGGATTGTATGACTATGGTTTTCGTCATCAGAATCGGCCGAAAAAAGGACATGGCTGGATAAAGCACTGGCACGTGTTCTCTTGTAAGCGATGTCCTTCCTGTGCTCCTCCATACGGAATTCCTGTACTCCTCCATACGCCGGCCTGATAGGCCGAGTGGTTAGCGTATCCGCTCTCCAGCCAAAGGCTACAGGTTCGAATCCCGCCGTTGGCATGGATGTTGTGATTGTCTGTGAAAGTACTAGTGGTGGTAGTCGGCAGTAGATGGCGTTGGAGTTAGATGATGAAAGTTGGTGGAGTAGTGAGAAGTAGAGCTGTAGAGTAGATGCCCTCCCTCGATGAGTCTTTGGACTCCCTGGAGGTGTGATGTAATAATAATTCAATAGACTTATCCGTCTGGCCAAAGTAAGGAATGTCGCAGTTACACCATATCTTATACAAACCGGGATATTTTAGATTGTGATGGCTAGGCTTTGGACGGCTCACTAGAGAGCGGATCTTAGGAAGCGGAATAAATAAAGTTCTAATGTTATATTTTTTGAGAACTTGGCTAATTTTTGGGAAACTGAGCTTATGTATGGAATAGATATATTGTCTTTAACATTATTCATTTCTTGAGTATGGCGACTAGGAGGATTAAAAATGAATTTTTTAGTACTTTTTTGAGAATAACCGTTCAGTCTAAAAGTAGATCTAAGAAAATTGATTTCTTTACGAAGTTCATCAGGGTCGTGAAGAAGAGCGCTCTCTCTGTCTCAAAGTAAAATAATTCCAAGTTTCTGAGGAGGGAAATGATGGGACTGACTATGGAGATATCTATTTGTGTGTGTAGGTTTTCTGTACATTGAAATTTTAGGTTTTTCAGAAGAACGGGTCAGTTTAACGTCCAGGAAAGACAGGGAACCATTAGTTTCAAACTCAGCCGTGAATTGGATTTCTGCGACATTCCTTACTTTGGCCAGACGGATAAGTCTATTGAATTGCGTATATACGAGCACAGGAGCGAAATCGCTTACAAGAGAACACGTGCCAGTGCTTTATCCAGCCATATCCTATTTTCGGCCGATTCTTTTCACAGCCATATCCTATTTTCGGCCGATTCTTTTCACAGCCATATCCTTTTTTCGGCCGATTTTTTCATAGTGATACAATCCCAAAGATTGTATCACTATGAAAACCATAGTGATACAATCCTTTGGGATAGATCTAACAACATTTCCCGTTGCCATGACGAATTGGAGAGAAAAATTGTAGAATCTAGAGAAAATCATCCTCAACCCTGTACAATTAAATAATAATTTAAGCTACAACCTCCCAGACTGTCATTCTGCTGTGATCAAATACTGGCGCTCACAAGATGCTATACGCAAGCATTCACCTAACAATGTGACTAACGAAGGAAGAGCTTTGAATACGTTAACTAGAACGTTTGCACGTTAAATATGTATAGTGACTTTCCTGTGCTGTGTACAGTTTTTATCTTCAATGTTTACTGTTTTTTCTTTTCTTTTATATAAAAACACCTGAAGAGGGCTGTAAAAAGCCGAAACTAGTCGTGTGATACTATTAAACCTTTTCTCTCGGTTTATGTCATTCATTTCTTAAAAAAAAAAAAAATATATATATATATATATATATATATATTTGACAAAAGGAAACGAAAGTTGTTCCCATAATAATAGGTGCTTTAGGCGCCATCCCTAAAACATTGAAAAAACATCCAGGTGTACTCGAGTTAGATGGATTAAAAATTGGTCAGCTGCTAAAGGCCACTTTGTTCGGCACAGCTTTCATTTTCAGAAAGTATTTCCACAGCTCATAGGCCCTTGGGTAGGGCTCGAATTAGTGGAATATAACCAGCCTTTTCAAGTCTGAGGAAGCAAATCAAGCTTTGATGAATATTATATATATATATGTATATTTTTTTTTTCAGAGATCCAAAATATATATATATATATATTTTGGATCGCTGAAGAAATATCTCAATCCTGAAATCACTTTAGGTATTTCATACCTTATATAATGGTTTGTTTTTAGTTTTAAACCATGTTGATAATCTTTTAATGTCTCTTGTCGTAATAATTGCTGTAATATATGAATGGATGGCAGAAAAAATTTCATTAATATGCTTGTTTATAGAAGGATATCCACTAAAGTATTCTCCTTTCTGCTCAAAAAAAATACAGAATATGAACATTCTGATTCTTATAACTTTATTCATATTTCTTATTAATAACCCAGGATCTCTTTCTCAAGCAAGTGATATCAGTATAACGAAATTACTCAGTCATGACCGCGAAGTTTATTAGATTGTAATCTAGATGAACAAATGTAATCATAAATGACGAACAAACTATGCGATAAAACTGATCAGCGCCACAAAAATTATTCAGAAGATTCCACCCACCTTTCCATTGATGTGTTAGAAATAATAGTCAATAACGTATCCATTTCAAAATTTATGCAGTCTTGTATTCTTGTTATCCACACACTGATAACTGAGAAATCGCAGTTATCACTTTGGGTTTGGACTTCTCTCTTGTTTATTTCAGGTGAAACATATAGATTTTTCATCTTTCGGAAATACATATCAGCGTTGTTCTCTGCGTTGTCCTCTGGAAAGAGTTCATCTAAAGGTTCTAAAACAAACAAAAAAAAACACTTAAGCGGAACATGAATTGATTCACTGGTAAGAGTGAATAATTCGATTTAATAATGAACTGACGATTTAAATGATAAAATAAATAATATTTGTTTCTGAATTACTGTTCAATGGAATGATATATTCCACATTATCGAGAAATATAAGAAATTCATATATTATTCCGCACACATCGTAATGGTTATTGCTTCTGCATAAACGATAAGAATTATACGTCGGGTTTTACAACCCGCCATTACTCCCGTAGCCTTAGCTGTCTAGGACCATAATTCTACCTCTCCTTTTGCTAAATGGTAAAAGCTATAAACAACATACTTGTTATGTTGTTACTATGGTTCTCTCTGATAACCTGATTTAAATAATTACATGATTTTAATCAGCATAGGGCACTCTAGAGATTCTACATAAAGGGAGGCTTTTTGTCCTACAACACTAGTGGCAAATACTCTAAAGGAATTTCATTTTAAATTCATGTATTGCACATAGCATGCAAAGTCGTCGAAATGTATAAAGTGGAATCCCACTCGTCTAATCTAGGAAAAGGTGGTTAGCCTTATTATTATTATTCACATAATTGATACACAGTCAAAACAAGATATCATATAAACAAAAATTTGACTGGTGATTCAGAACAATTCAGATTCTACCCAAGAATCTAAGAATAGTCCGTCAGGTAGCGTCGTAAAATATGGACTGTTCCAAGTAATACTGTTTTTTTGTAGGTCATATGGGTTCACTTCGTTGATGTTCAATTGCTGTACATAGTTGGATAGCTTCTTTGAAGTTGCACCAAGTGCACCGATAACTATTGAGATGGATGACTTTGGTGTGTTTAAGTTACAGTCGGCCAACTTCGATTGCCAGATCTCGATATTTATTATTTTTTCCAGTTCTTTGTTGTTAATGTTGTTATCATTGGGTACTGCGATATCGATAATCCAAACCTGTCGATGGTATAATTGTGATGTCAGGTCTATTGTGTTCCAAATCGGTTTGTATTCTAAAGTCCCAGAGAATTTTTGCTGTTTCGTTTTCCAGTTCTATCTCTATTTTATGCTGCCACGAGTTATCAGAAGTAGAAAAGCCGTATTTTTTGCAGCCAATGAATTACTTTGGTACACTTGATCATGGCCGTATTTATAGTCAGTTTGAGATATTTTGCTGCAGGCACTGATTAGATGTTCTACAGTCTCATCTTTCTGCTCGCATAATTTGCATTTGCTGTTATTATTGATGTTCAAAATGTTTGCTTCGATTGCATTAGTTTTTAATGCCTGTTCTTGAGTTGCTAGAATAAATCTTTCTGTTTCTTTTTTTAATGTATCCGTATTGTAGCTATTGCCACGTCTTGTTCACGTCAATTTTGTCCTCAGTATCTCGAAGAAATTGGCCATGCAAGGGTTTATTTTTCCAACGCACATATCGGTTATTTTGTTGCTCCTGTTTAGTAATCGGATTTGTTTCCTGTTGTTTATAGAAGGTCCTCTTGCTTGAAGCATTGACTCAGAGCCATTGTCGATGTAACTTCTTAAACTAATTTCTTCTTCTTCCACAGTCTGTCTCATTTGCAGCAGACCCCATCCACCTATTCTCCTATCCACCTATTTTGAACATCGAAGTTATGTTGACTGGTAGGTACAACCGGTCAACATCACTTCGTGGATGCAATGCATGATGCATAGTCATTAATTTTCTAGTTTTGCGGTCCAATTTGTCCAGGTCTTCTTTTGTCCAATTTATTATGCCAACTGTGTATCGGATCACTGGTGTAGCACAAGAATTTTGCTCTAATTGTGTTTAATCCATTTAGTTTTCAAAATATTTCTAACTCTTTTGATGTATTCTGATGCTTCTTGTTGTTTAACGTTCGAGTGGAGAATATCATTGGCTTCTAATATTCCCAGGTATTTAAAGTGTTCGTCAGCTGAAATTGCTTTTATATATTTTTCTTGATAAAATTAAAACTGCTAGTGTCATTAATTTTTCCTCGTTTAATAGATAAAATTGCGCATTTATCTAAACCAAATTCCATTTTGATGTCCTCACTGAAAATATGAACTGTGTTCAATAAAGTCTATTTGCTGGGCCAATTTTCCATATAACTTCAAGTCATCCATATACAACAGGTGGGAAATTTTAATAGTTGCTTGGGTCTGCACCCTTATCTTTCAAGAAGAAAAAAGTGAGCCCAGATATCATCCAGTCTTCCACTGAGCCTGACTGCAACAAACAATTAAATTGTTCTACCATTCGATCATGTAGACTGGTTAGATGTTTTAACCAAAATATTACATTTAGGAATTTCATATTCAAGTTTTGTTTTCTTCAGAATCATAGACAAAGGTATCAAAGAAATTTTGAAGAGCAATGGTGACAGGAATCACCTTGGAAAATTCCACGTTTAATGCTTATATCTCCAAATCGTTCATTATTCACTATTAAAGTTGTTTTCCATGATTTCATAGCAGCAGCCAGAAACGAACATATGTTTTTGCTAATTCCAAATATTTTTAGTGATTTTAGGATCCAAGTGTGTGGGAGGGAATCAAATGCTTTCTTGTAGTCTATCCATGCCATTTTTAAGTTAGTTTTTCATCTTTTTGAGTTTCTGATAATCATTTTATTAATACGGATCTGGTCTTTTGTTCTCTAGATTTTTGAAAATTGCCTTTTTGTTCAATCAGATAAATCTGATTATCTGATAAGTAGTGGTATATGGAATTTGCTATGATTGCAGTGAACAGCTTTAGCATAGTTGGTAGGCATGTTATTGGACGATAGTTGCTTGGGTCTGCACCCTTATCTTTCAAGAAGAAAAAAGTGTGCCCAGATATCATCCAGTCTTCCACTGAGCCTGACTGGAACAAACAATTAAATTGTTCTACCATTCGATCATGTAGACTGGTTAGATGTTTTAACCAAAATCTATGTAGTTCGTCTTTGCAAAATGAACTCCAGTTTTTTTAATTTTCTAGCTTGAGCACTGACCATTTCTTTAGTGATAATGACATTTTGCATTTGTTTTTGTTTCATTTCTGACTATAATTCCTTAATCCATGAGGCACCCTTTACTGTTTTCAATAGGATTATCCCAGATTGACTTCCAAAATTTCAGTGTTTCTTCTTTTCTGGATGAATGATGGTTTGCATTCGTATTTCTATGGAGAGACTGAAAGAACTGACGTTGGTTCTGTCGAAATTGCATATTTTGTACATGTTGGTTTATTCTTGCTTCATATCTTTCAATTTTCTGTGCAGTCGTAGTTATTCTTTGTTTTAGCTCTTAGGTAACTTCAGCAATTGTTTTGTTGGCCAAATTATATGTGTTAATCAGTTTGTTTTTGATGTTATTATTTTTCAGCCGTCCTTCTTTAAAACTCTTTAAGTTGCTCAGATTAGCTCGAAGTTTGTTGACGTTTCGTTCTAACCGGATTTTCATCCCCGGCTTTTGCTCTTTCGGTTTGCAACCAAGCTTCACTGAAATGAATTAGTCTGCTGTATAGGAACTGATTTATTTCCTTTATTCTGCATTTGCGAATTACAGCATTTGCGTCTAAGAGGAGCTGTTTTAGCTTAGAGTTTTGTAAAGCTTTTACTGGTGGTATACGGTCATTTATGCAGTTCATATGTTCCAATATCCCTTACTTTATTTTACACTGTACTTCTGTCAAAACATTCTGAGGTATGTCGTCAGCTTGATGTTTACTGAGTTGAATTCCAAAGTTTGATATAGCTACCTCCTGATGATTTGCTGTTACTGGAGTTGTTGGTTTATCACGTAACTCTTGCAGCTCAAGTTCAGTAAATATTTTGTTAAGGAAAATGAAATTTTTTTGGACCATAAATCTTTGTTCTGTTATTGCAGATTCTGGGAATTTTTGTTTCCAAAATAAATGCATGAGCTTTCTGAAATCTCGTTTTTCTAGTGTTGATCTGTAAAAACATTTCATAACTTCTACAGTCCATTTTTTACGTTTGGTTTCTTCCAGTCGCTTTTCAGCTTCCTTCCCTGATTGCCCAGCAAGGAGAGCTGGGTCCAGTAGCCCACAGGATCCCCAACATCTGACGCAGTCCTTGATGACCCGGGCGTCGACTGATCCGGTATGGATCTCTTCTTCTTTTCACCATTATTATTATTATTATTTCATTTTCTGATAATTCACAAATTCCTTGTTTGTCGTCTCTTTCAGAAAGTTTTGTTTAACTCATAACATAATAAAAAGAGATTAATTTTTAAATGATTATAGGTCCTGGAGTATCTTTGACATATGGTAGAACTCACAAAGGAATTATGAATAATTAATTTTCAACATAACAAACTTTTTGAGACAACATCTTTTCTATTATTCTAGGGGGGTCTTCGCAATGTCTCTTTTATTTAATAAAATAATTCTAGATCCAATTCCCATATCCTCCAGTCGTCGGATGATATCTTATTTTACATTATTTTGCTTATCAAATGCTGATCAACAAGATTCTTCTTCAACAAATTAAGCCTTTGGATGTTGCAGTGCACTGAGTCAAGATATTACGTTAATACTGAGAGTGGATGTCGAGCATAACTACAGAGCTGGATACCGGGTCAGGACATTGTGAAAACTAGAATTAGATAGAAAAGGTAGTTCAAAATAATAGGTAATGTAATTTACTCCATTACTGACATCCAAACCAACAAGATGAACACACGCAGCTAATACACGAAATATACTCGAAGGCACAAGATTAGCTACAGTATCTTATCGTGATGTTTAAGTTTTCTGGATCGAAGAATATTTGTGTCAAATGTGCTGACGGACGAAGTCAGCACACACACACACACACACACACACACACACACACACACACACACACACACACACACACACACACACACACACACACACACACACACACACACACACACACACACGAGTGACCGATTATTTTGAACTTTAAAGATGATAAAAGAAGAAGAAGAAGAGATAATTCACTTATAACAGATATTTACATATATTTATTTAAATAAATCCCATACCATTTGTTACTGGTTGGTTTTCAAGAGAAGAGTCTACAGCTGTTACTTCATTAAGAGAAATTACACTTTCACTGGAAGATAATGGCTGCACCGAAGTTGCTTCTGGTATATCCGTTTTTCTTAGATAATTTCCACTAATAATCATAACATTAGCATTATCACCTTCGGTAGCCGACTCATATTCTATTTCGATATCTGTGTATCCCAATGCCATTAACTGGGATGGTGTTATAGTGTGAGGGACGCCTGTATTTTGTTTCTCTGCCTCTTCAAATTTGTCCTCTACATATACTCGTCCAGTATTCAGAGTTGAGAATATTTCAAGTAAGCCAGACTTCATAACACTGGAACAGTTGAGGAGCACTCTTTGGATACAACCTTGTACGTTCCTGCAATAGAGAAAAAGAAATTCCAATAGGAACACACTGTCATTTTAAAATAATTTATATGCAAGACGTTATAATCATGCATATTTATAACCTGAAGTTAAAAGAAACGTAAAGACATGTTTATGATAGTTCTTTAGAGGGAAAATAGATCATTTTCACCATGGGGTGTGAGGTTGCAAACATTTTGTAAAGACATTTTTCACGGAAACAATTCACCTTAGAGAAAGGAATATTTATAGCTCCCTCAATAATAATAGATTATCATAATAGATTGTCTATAATAAGTTTCAAAGAAAAATTGTTATTCAACTTCTATGACTCACAGATTCACTGATAAATTTAGGTACGTATGCTCACCAATACATACACTCTGTGGGGGGGGGGGGTCTAGAAGATGTTATAATCTGTGGGAATCGACGTCCAAACAGATCATGTTAAAGCAATAATCAGCGTCTCTTTATCCAGTCGAAAGAAAGATCATCCTTTCACTGAAAATACTTCGGTTTTAATGCGTTTGTAGGATGCCAAGAAAACGTTTTTTATTTGTTTTTCTAATTGAAAGGGAACTATTCAGTGCCATATGGATGGCACAAGAACTTCTTTTCTGTCGTAAATCAAGTACATCCTTGAAAATGCTAATGTTATGATTAATGCCACAAAAATCATAAACCGGTCTGAGAATAAATGAAATTCATAGACAATACACTCTCTTCATGGACTTAGATGTCTCAACGTGATTTCCAACAGAGAATAACGAAGCATTCATTTTTTGTCCATTAAACTTGGTCATGTGACAGTATGTGGGCTAACAGCGAAATGACCATAATTCAAAAATAGCATATTAACAAATGAGTAAGCAGAAGTATATGGTGAAGATTCTTTTACAAATTTTTGCACAGAGTGGTCCGGCTTTGTAGGAATACAAATATACCAACGCATCTGCTAATGCTTTTTAATTTATAATCAAGTTGGGTGTGTTGGCGTTTCCGTTAAGCTACGATATTGCACTTCATATTGGTGTCCAACAGAATTCAGCATGAGAGTCCATTGAATTTCCAAAGTGCAGGCGATATCAGTTTTCCGCAATATTAACGCTCGGTGTTAATTTTTCTGAACACTGAGAAAAGCTGTACTAGTCATAAAAAAGCATTCCTCTCTATCATCCCAACCAAATATCACACGGGGCAATACATGTTCATTTGATTTGAAGATTTATTATCATTCATAATTCCATAACGTATCTTTCCAGTAATGAATTGTATAATCATGGTGAGTTCTACAACACACAAATCATAGCCATGCACGCACCTTGGGAGGGGGAGGGATATGTCTTGTAAGCAGCAATCTCACCATAGAAACCGAAGTTAATGAGATCCTGTGCATTGTTTTTGTACTTCCAGCAATAAATGTGTAGAACTTCGCTGCAAAAATCCATCTGTGCACAACTTTTCAGCGCTGCTATCCTTTTTCTGTTAGTTTGTGGGATCTGTATAGGATTTCCTTCCGCTGTCGCACTTTCCTCATCATCTATTACCTATGGATGGCATTTTATTAACCCCGTCGATAGCTGATTGTGGATATACTAATTGTGTCACAGGAACCGTTTGATGACACAAATGACAAGTATTTTAACCATAAGATAAAGACTAAATTTAACACACGTGAACCACAGTAGTGGGGTTTTTATTACGTAAATATTTCGTTCTAGGTATCTTAGGACATCATCAGTACGTTCATGCCAATACTAGGAATGACAAAAGAAAGGGCGCGTACGTACACAGGAATCTAAATTGCGTGCAGTGGCGCGTTGCGGCCTGAACTTACATTAAATTGAATTAAATTACTTAAATTAAATTAAAATTAATTACAGCGCTAAGTTATCCTAAGATACCTAGGACGAAATATTTACGAAATAAAAACCTACTACTGTGGTTCACGTGTGTTAAATTTAGCCATGAATTCTCCACAGGTTTCTCTATATAATCATAAGATAAAGACGGTTAATCCCAAATCAAGTTCATTATCAATAATATACCCACAGTCATGCAGCGTGAGTATATCCTTCAGATGCAATTTATCACTGGTAGATTATTCGAAAAAAATGGAAGCGGTGTATACATTTTTATTGCAACAGTGCATTTTCTGATTGACAGCAGTCATATACATAAAACAATAATTAAAAGATAACAAAGCAGTTTCCTGTTACAATTATTAGCATTCGAACAACACGTTGTTTTCAATAGCAGATCAATAGTTTAATTATCATTATTACCGTAATTCGTAAAGAGACACATAGCTGTTATACTTACCTCATTAATTAAAAAGCTATGTTTAAAATCGTCAAAATATCTACAATTAATCCTACAATCCACACGAGCATTAAAGTTTCCTTAAAGTATCCAATTTCTTTCTTGTGATATATGACTTTTTTATTTTTGTTAAATTATTACTGCCACATATCACCTTCATAGAGTATTCGTTTCAAGAACAGTGCCGTTTCCATATCTAACAGCCACACACATCAAAGCTATGTCTTTGATGATAAGGATCGTTACCAAACACTCAGAAATATATAGAGTAAATCACCAGAATTACGTATAAACAACTACAAAGAAACGGAATTGTGATTAATTTAGAAATAAACCTTTCGTGTGGTTGGGAGCCGCAGGATTTTCTCTCTCTCTCTCTCTCTCTCTCTCTCTCTCTATATATATATATATATATATATATATATATATATATAAAAACTATCTACAACTACCTATTTCTCATCGAAAATTTAATATGGGAAATATAACTTCTGCATTATTTCGACCTTGGTATGTCTTCTGAGTCTGATTCCTACTGAACAGACCTCAATACAGGTCGAAACCGGTCTGGGTAGAGGCCCGTTCCATAATGCATTGCATTAGCTCATCTGAAAGGATGCGTGCTCTGCATTATGGGATACTTAGGAAATTGATATGAAGTCATTTGCATCTGTATACGAGTAGTGAAGATATTTCGCATGCAGATGTATTTTCTTACACTTTGGTAACGGACTAAACAAGAATATGATCTCAAATTTAATTTAAATTCTAACCAAGTGAAAATTCTTTCTACTTATAGAAAGTTTCTTATCCATTACAGACAGTTGAGTGGCTCATTAAAAAGTAAGGTGAAAAATGAATGAAGATGATATAACAAAAATAAAAGCTTTGCTTAATTCTAACAAAATGGTATTTTTGTTAGACACTATTTTGCATTTGTTTGCGAAAAATATCCTGAATTTCAAAGAAACTAATAACTAGTATTCAGAAGGTTTACGTATTCTGAATATATATATCCATAAATTCATCCATAACGGATTTTTCCATATATTGTTTTGTTTTTAATCTAACTTTAAATGCTTTCAAAATTTAATTTAATTGTCAGATATATTACTAAATAAGAGAGAGAGAGAGAGAGAGAGAATAAAGTTCCATACTTAACTGCATGTGGTTGTTCGCCAGTAGTTTTTCGTAGTTTTAAATGCGAAGTGCAAAAATAATAGTGGTGAGGTCAATGGATCAACGGTCATGAAAATACGTGTATTTCGAAAAGAAAGACATAAGGAAGAATCGAAATGCTAATAAGAAAGTAACCGAAGTGAGTTTATCAGAGAGAAATAATGTACTAAGCAAAATGGCCTCGTCTGGCGTACCGATTATTTTAGGAAGTGTTTGATGCATCACCATAATTATTAGAACGGTATTCTAAGTTGCAGGAATTCGGTATTTATATAATTCAGAAGCAGCAATGGTAATAATGAATAACGTCATGTAGGAAGAGAGATTTTTTTTTTTTTTTTGACGGAGAAGGCTAAGGGTGTGATGTTTTTGCTAATAAACCATAGTTTATCTATGTTTGATTTAATCTACACTGCGGTTTACTTCATGGTTTAATTCCAGTAAAGTTGCTAATGATCTTTGGGAGCCCTTTCATTTAGTTCATACTTAAAATGTATTACCTAAACATGGACAATTATTAATAAATTTTCTTGTTTTTAAATTGTCTTCGTTCATATCCTTGTTTGTTTCTTTTTACGTTAATCTCATCCTAGAATTATGCATTGGTTGGGCGAAAGTTTAGATAATCCGGAAACCCTGCTCTATACAAGAAACAAACATGGAACTTTATTTTACTTAAATATAAAGAGCCAATAGGCTTCATTTCGGCGACATAAACATTATTTAAATTAAGGGGATATTAAAATCCCACATTGTTTTAAAACCGAATAAGAAACTCAAAGATTGGAATCAGAGAGATTCATGCCGAATATAGTATAGTAAACTATAAACGTACATGCATTAGCTCACGCTAGTAGTCGCCGATACTTTTATAGTTTATTATACTATATTCGGCATGAAACTCTCTGCTTCCAATCTTTGAGTTTCTTATTCGGTTTTAAAACAATGTGGGATTTAATATTCCCTTAATTTAAATAATGGAACTTTTTTCCTGTTTCAGCTCTCTAATAAATATCTGTAGTCTTACACCGGATAATGAAATTAATCTGATCAACTAAAAGACATTTACAAATATCCATACCCATGTGGGTCGCGAAAAGACATCTCGTTCTTTTAATCTAAAGCTGGTCTTGTAACTTCAGCTAGGATTAGACATGAATATCTTACAAAACCGGCTGGATTTCGTATATTAATTTTTTATATATCTGATATACTTTACCATTCATTATGCTCTGTTAGTTGTGGTGGAGTGGACAAACACCTATCCATCCTCGGAGACTCTAACTGTTCTTGACATTTTTCTTCATCAGGGGTAAGCGTAGCTAAAATATTGAAAAAGAGTTAAGCTGCAAATATCTGAATTGATAGAATATAATAAAATTCATTTTCACTGTGGGAAGCTTCCGTTATTGAGACCACATTTTAAGGTAAATAACGAGTTAATAAAATAAACAATTTTATAACACTACAGTTTCGTAAGTCGTCAGGGGATAACAAAAAAGTTATACACAACAAAAGACTAGAAACATATATTATATGTTGTTAGATGTTAATTACATATATTAGATGCTATCAGAACTTCGCAATCGTTACATGCAAATACGTAATCAGAATAAAAAAAAAAACGTAACATTCATTATTGTATGCATGTTGGAACGCTGCTAGTTGTTGCTGTCACGTGCTTTGGCATAGCACGTGTCGTATCCTAGGTCCTTGGCAATTATATTTTTATTGAAAGCAAACCAAATTGGTTTAGGAGAACCTTGGTTTTTGTTATATTGTGTGGGATCGTATCCTTAGCATTTGCGAGGCCTCCTTGAACTTTCTTGTATAACAGTTATGATCAATACAAGGCACTTCTGTTTGTTGTTGCCGAACTACTTGATAGCCTGTGGTAGTTGTGAGACATTCCAAACCTTATTTATGTTGTCTTCGTTTTTCGACATCTTTTACATGTTCAGACATGCGGATCTCCCCCCACCTTTTACATACCGTTTCACACTATCATACATTACAAAAGATAGGCATGATTAAAACATTACGAGATAAAGTATACACAATATCCAGTACGTCAATTAAAATTAATGAGGAACTGCACTACCTGAGGCAGAACCTCGCATTCAATGGTGATGAACCCAAGACGATCAACAAAATGCTTAATACTCAATTCTCCTGGGGCACCTTTACTTGAACAAAATTTTAAGAATGCAATCCAACTATCTTACATCAAGAATGTTACAGACAAAGCGGCTACGTTGCTCTATGAATACAACATCAAAGTGGCTTTTTTTTACCATTGCATAAAAATCTCCAGATTCTTACTGCCACCAAAACCTCCACATCATCCCATGAATAAACCAGGCCTTTATGGGCTTTATTACTCTTGTGGCATTTGCTATGTAGGCCAGACGGGAATGTCGGGAGGGAGAATCCGCATGTCTGAGCACGTACAAAGATGTCTAAAAAAAAGGAAGACAGCATAAATCAGGCTTGGCATCCCATACAACTACAACAGGCCATCAAGTAGTTTGGAAACAAACAGTTGCTTCTATTATAGAAGCAAAATCATTGGATCATAAACTTCCTATAGACTATTTGTGCATTGTCATTACTCCAGATATTTTCATGGGTACTGTCCCACCGACCTGGACACCACTGTTTCTACACTTTATTCTACACAAGATAAAAAACGAGCGGCTATTGTTACCAAGTTCGGCTTCAAACTTATCAAAACAATTTCCTATCGTTCTTTTCATTCCGTTTACCTCTAACGTATAAAATAAACAATGGATAAACAAAAAAAAATAAATAAATACCTACTACGGTTACGATTAACAGTAATGTTTAGACAATCAACAGCTTCTCTTTTTTTCTCTAGTCACACACGTCTTTGCTGTTTTATAGGTTTGCAACCACTCATACATGAAGCTCATATAAAAATAATAAAAATAAGAATATCAAAATTTCTCTTTAGGTATTCACATTTCTTCAATACGTTTTACCTAATACAGTATGGCGCAAAAACAGTACTGAATAATTACAACGACACATAACATATATCGTTGTAATTATTCAGTACTGTTTTTTATTTTTTTCCACCATATACTTTCATGTTCATTTATTTCTTTATATGTAAATAATTGTAGTGAAAGTAGTTTCATGCATGCAGGTGTGAGAAGTTAAATGTTTAAAACTGACTCATACAATTCAAACTTCTTAGAATTTGAAATCGATAAGATATCAACATCTTAAGAACCGTAAGCAAAATCTCTACACTGGTAATGGAATTCTAATTGTTTCCCGCTGTAGCGTCTAGTCATATATTCCATTCACTTAAGAAGATACAAGCATTGAAACACTCCTCTGTTTTGAAATAAATATATGATATCTCTGAAATAATGTTAAACTATGATCACGTGCGTAATATCATGTTGGGTATACATTTTGTATGGATAACAACCTATGGTAGATAGTCTGGAAATAGAGGTGAATGAAATGTCTATATATTTTGCAGAACATGTTAAAACATTCCAGAGTTGTTCGTACAGGTTGCGATAGAATGAATTCTCCAGCTCTTCAAAATACCTGGTGCCTTTACCTATGTCTTCCTCGAACCAATTCTTTAGTGTTAAAAAGTGACATGCTATATTTTCATGGTGGAAAACAGCTTCTCCGTCTGAAAACAGGTGCAACATACCAGAGTTCAAGTGCTCTACTCTGAGTAAAAGGTACGCCACACTATCTATACGTATATCTATAGATAGTAAATGACCCATAAACATTCTTTATATCATAACACGACTTCCACCTAGTGTAAAGTGGAAGACATGCATTTTAGGTTATTAGCCTTCATCTGCATGTAGCAGGAACCGCGACGCTTTGCACTAGAACACATTTTTTTTCCACTTCGCAGTGTTCAATCGGCGTAGATGTCTCTCAGTCAATGAAAATGTGAGATACCACCTATGGCAAGAAACTCAAAGGAAGCTATCACCAAAGGTAATAAGAATTCCAAATGATGCATTGAAATCTCGCTCTCTGATAAATCTACATCGATTCAAGTAAAGTAGTACTTTCTAATATGGATTTAAAGAAGTAGTAGAACTGAAAGAGTTACGCATTCTCTGGCTCTATGTAGAGTCAGCTACATATACGCTAAGCATCAATTATATAAATTGCAAGCATAGATTCCTGTTGAATGGGCTGTGTCATAGATAATCAGGAAAACACCCTATACCTGAATGCACCTTTACTGTGAAGTTTGCTCTGGATTCTGTAATGGTCTGCAGCAAGTAGTCAGATATTTGGATCTAGTGTTTGATAAGATAAATTCAGATGAATATGCAGCACAGTATACTAGATCATATAATCCTTCATATATTGGCGGATTTACAGAGAAGATCCATGTCTATTTCATCATGTCGATGAGCGATTCTGTAATATTTTCCCCAAACCATGCTTCAGTGTCATCTACAGTGCGATATGGCTTAAGAAAAACACTATAGAAACACTCCACTGGGCTACAGAGTCCCGATTTGAGCTTAGATTAACTGAAATATTTGAAATATTTTCCTAGATGTACATACCAGTACATCTAGGAAACAATATAACCAGTCGTTATATGGATTAATAAATGATCTAAAATAGATGACTCAGCCACAAACTGTCAGAGAGAGAGAGAGAGAGAGAGAGAGAGAGTATATCTATAACGGGAGGAACGGATCAAAGAGGGATCCACAAACTACTAAAGCGTGAAGAATTTAGGTTTCTTGGAAAGGTATTTCAATCGGTATCAAGGAATCTTAGATTGGAAAGACATGGGTTCGAATTTCAAGTAGGAAGCGAAGCATCTTTAAGGCCTTTTCAATCCTGAAGTTAATTCACTTGATTTTAAACCAGTATTATCCAACAGCTTGCAGGGTGATAAGTCAATGACTGTCACTTTAAGTAATAGAAATATCATCTTTCAAATACTATTAGCTTATGAATCGTCATATCTAATTCACTGACGTCAACCATGGCATACAAGCAACTAACCCTGAGTCTTCCTAAAATAGATTATAAGCAGCTAAACCTTTAAATTTACAATACCAAAAGCTTAGCTATTATAAGAAATAATAAAATGCAAGTGCTCCTTTTAAAATATATTATTTGTTATTAGTAGACGTTTATATTAATCTAAAGTACAAGTCTTATTTGTGTGAAATAATAAAAGTAAAGTAAAATAATAATTTATTAATCTGAATGAATATTATATATTTCATTAAAAAGTTGGATTTGACCAGTATTAATAAATTAAATTATTTACCAATATAACCTCATCACTTACTTGTCTTTTTCTGGAACAAACCTTCACTCAGTCATCAGAAGCGATAAAAAGAGTGTTAAGAAAATATATTCAAGGAACTCGATTTCAAGTAATATACTGCGTAATATGGTGATATGACGTTATCACCTGGAAACTTAATGACAGGAAAGGAAATATTAGTTTACTCTACGATGTGACTCGGATGATTGCACACATTGTCCACCTAGTACCTTCAGTTAATATTATGTAGAGTCACATTGTTCTCAGATAACGAGTAGCATTGTGCATATTTGCTCATATCTTTGATAGAAAAAATTTTGATAAGTACAACAATAAAAAAGAAAAGATCACAGAGAATCATAATAACATTCAGGTAGAGCGGCACCTTTCATGATCACAATCTATAGCCAGTTCTAGGTGATGTTCTGATGACATAATGGCGTTTTACTGTTAGAGTTTTGAATTTTGTAACAAAACGATACTTTTGAAATGAAGTAATAAATTTTACTAGTGAATGTCGACCTCACGTTTTATTGAATTCAATCAAGCTTGGAGGAATTCGCCTATAGAATTTAATTACTATTTCAAATCATTTTGAGCACAATTTATGAAATTTCGACCAATTATCGAGATTCTATTGGAGATATAATTCGAGTTTGCCTTTTGCCGCTACAAACGGACCGACTGAAACCAAAAGTGAAATAACTCGAAAACCTTTTTACAAAGATTTAATACGATGCTTTTTTGTCCGAGTGATTAGGTAGATTGGGATTATTTTAATCTTTAAATCCACGTAGTAATATCCTAGGCGTGGAAATGCAGGAAAATATGATCTTTTAGAGGCCACAAATTAAATTAATTAGGTAAAGGAGATTTACTAATTACACTTTTACAAACAAGAAAACACTTTTCAGTGCGAGCTTTGCCGATAAATGATCCGACTGATACCAAAATTGAATAATATGAGTATTCTCAATATATACATCCTAAATTCAATATTGTATTGTTTCATCTGGCTGAATTACATGCTGTATACACATTTCTAAACACACGTAAAATTACAGAGAAGATTTGCTGAAAATATCGAGTTTCGAGTGCAAAATTAAAAGGATCTCCTATCTGGTAGTATGGCACTGAGTTGGCTTTCCTCCAATGTCGGAGAATACTTTGAGAAGATCAAATGAAAAATATTAATTTTTCAGAAAATTAAGATTAATGACAAAGATATTTAAAAGTTGTATATATTGAAAATGTAATTGAGCTTTCAGCTATACTTCAGACTTCTAATTTCTCGGTATTCTGTCCGTATGATGATTAAGAAAAGTTCACTACCTATATCTTTAACCAAGTGAAGACAATAAGCAAACTAACAATGAAATTAAACTTTACATTTTTAAATACATGAAATATAACGTATACTTGGCAGGTGTAATACTACCGAGTGTTAAGATATAACTCATTTAGAAAAAGGATATATGTTTTAAAGATGGCCTGAATATCGGCTTTCTTTCTTTCTCTCTCGTATTTCTGCACTCATGCTCTCGTCTAGAGGGTTAGGAATCATCTGCAGGTTGTGGAATAACATCATGGAACAGAATGTTTCATTAAACACTTCATTGAATCCTCATGTATCGAACGGTAAATTTGCGCTTATTCTTCGCTAAAGAACACACTTACAGTTTTTGTTAAAACAATTTATAATCGAAATTGTGTCACTGAAAATCCAGAACTATTTCAGGATCTAGCGTATCATTTTAGAAAAAGAGCTAGTTGATGTATTAGTCATTTATTGTAATTTTGCATCAGAATATGAAACAATTTTCATTTTACTTCATATATTTTTTACATCCAGTAGTTTGGTCTAAGAAAGGGCTATGTAAAGAATTTGAAGTGAGTCAATAGGTTTAAGAAAATATTCTAATGTAAACAAATATAAAATTTATTGATTTCAGTTTACAATATTTAAAAAAACGTTGCCATTTCTTTAAATATATCTGGCATGTGATTTTGAAAACCATGCATATTTGCGATTACAGATGATACACTTGTAATGTATAATTCCACTTTTGCGATTCATATAATTCATGATAGAATATTGCTGTAATAATTTATTTTGAACACTTATTTCCTATGCAGTTATTCTGGTTATTCCTAGATTAAAAAGTATACTTTAGAACAATGAGTTTAGTCATCAGAATAATAAGCTGCGATTGGTCAAACCCATTTCGGTAACTAAAATTCACACTAAAATATAAAACGTAATGCTAATTTAACTTTCGTCGGTATTTATTTATCTCCGTTAATGAATAAAAAATTGAGAAATAGCACCTACATTTGTAATCTGGTTAACAAAAGGTCTTAAATTAGTATTCTTATGTAACCAAATGATCACAAAGTTGAGTTCAACCAATTAAAATTTTGCTTTAGGAAATGAAATATTTTTTGTTACTAGAAATTCAATTTCTGATATTCATTACAAAAAAGTATTACTCTTAGCCTGTAGAATTCTGGATGGTATTATCTGATAACAGTATGATGGTCAGCAACAGAATTATAATATGTGACAAGTGATAAGATTTGATGATGCTCTCATATTTCTTTATTCATTTTGGATGGTGTTAGTTTACATATGTTGGTATACGAAGTCGTTCAATGACATGTTTCTCTTTCCAGTAAGAAATTATATTTGTTGTTTTGATTCACAGTGGAATAATGCGATATAATTTTATAATTTATAATTGAATAATTTGCTAAAATTCATCTGAAAATAATCTTCAGTAAAATGTGGAAGTGGAAAGATTATGAAAATATTTAGTGAAGTGTAAAATACTAGTTCAGTGATATGCAATATCGTTGTAGATTTTCAACTTCTTATCTACACCATTCAAAGTGTATTTGCAAATCCATATATACATTATATCCATCAACCACAGCAAATATAATTTTCTAAATAATAAAAAAAACATGATTTTTCTTCGAAACATAAAACCTGGAATTTGAGAGTGTACAAGAGTCGATATTAAAAGTTGAACAAGTTCCTAAAATCTCAGTATAAATCATCAGGTGCAGCCAATAAATATTTATATGCCAAACTAAACATATATATGCAAAGAACATCAAGTAAACAGATCTTCAACAGCTGCTTTGAACTTACCATGTTCTAAGTCGTCCAGATAATCAACAACTTCTGTTAAGATGGATACGGTGGATGCAATGGATTTAACGTGCTGTTCTATGGTTCCGCGTTGGCAGCTTATTGGAATGGAATGTTTAGTACATGCTTGCAGAAGTTCGGTTACCCTATAATAATATTTTAATAATATCTATTTGCCTTCGAAAATGCTTACAAATACACATTAAGAAGAGTGCAATAAAGACGTCTTTTTCATATATTTGCAATATTAACACGAATTGTAGGACAGCATACAGAGATATGAAAAAGAAAGATATGCATAATAAATTATTGACATTGCAACTGCACGTTGACATCTGCATTGTTATTACAACTGCATGTTAACATCTGCAATGATTCTAACTTTGTAATGGAAACCACCACAGTTAATATTAATAATGCATATTATTAATGCATATGACGGAGGCCATGAAGAGGATGAGGAATGGAAAATCAGTGGGCCCTGACAGGATTCCATTGGAGGCATGGAAGGCTCTGGAGGAAGAGGCAATTGACCTGCTGTGGGACCTGTTCATGAAAGTTTGCCAACAGGAAAATATACCTGAGGAATGGAGGGAGAGTACGCTCGTTCCCATCTACAGGGGTAAAGGGAATGCACAATACTGTAAAAATTACAGAGGAATAAAGTTGATGTTCCACACAATGAAAATCCTAGAAAGGGTTCTTGATGGAAGATTGAGGAAGGAGGTGGAGATTGCAAAGGAACAATTTGGCTTCATGCCTGGAAGATCAACAACAGATGCTATCTTTGGGTTACGGCAGATGATGGAAAAGTTTCGAGAGAAACAACGGGAGCTACATCTGGCATTTATTGATCTGGAGAAAGCATACGATTGATTGCCAAGGCAAGAAGTCTGGAGGTGTCTGAGGGAGAAGAAGGTCCGGAGAAATATGTCAGGTTGCTGCAGGAGATGTACAGAAATGTGAAGACAAGCATACGGACCTGTCTGGGACAGACAGAAAGTTTTCATGTAACAGTTGGCTTGCATCAAGGGTCAGCATTAAGTCCATTTCTGTTTAACATTGTGATGGAGTTGGTGACGGAGGAGGTGAGAGAAGATGCGCCTTGGACAATGTGTTGTATGCAGATGACATCTTGCTGTGTGCAGATTCAAGAGAAGAAGCGGGAACTAAACTGGAAAGATGGATAAAAGTACTGGAAGAGAGAGGTATGAGACTGAGCAGAAGTAAGTCAGAGTATATGTGTTGCACATTGGGCGGCGGCCAGGAGACAGACCTGGAGCTGGAAGGAAATGTCATCAGGAAGGTGAAGGACTTTAGATACTTAGGTTCAACAGTGGAAGAAGATGGAGGAGCTGAGAAGGAAGTGGGATGCAGGATACAAGCGGATTGGAGGAACTGGAGGGAGATTGCTGGAGTGTTATGCGATAAGAGGGTGCCGATCAATCTGAAAAACAAAATCTATAGGACAGTAGTGAAGCCAGCTATGACTTATGCTATAGAAACTGTGGCCCTGAGGAAAAATAACATCAGCAGGATGGAAGTAGCAGAGATGAGAGTGCTTAGGTGGATGTGCAGTGTGACCAGAAAGGATCGTCTGAGAAATGACTATGTGAGGGGAACAGTGAAAGTTACGAACTTAGGAACGAAGATACAGGAGGCAAGGTTGAGATGGTTTGATCATGTGATGAGAAGGGAGGACGAATATGTGGGAAGAAGGGTCATGCAGATGGATGTGTAAGGAAGGAGGAAGCGTGGGCGGCCAAAGAAGAGATGGAGGGAGCTGGTAGAAGAGGACTTGAGGATGAAGAACTTGGATGTGGTGACAGCCCAAGACAGGAGGATGTGGAAGAGACTCATCGTCAACAGCGACCCCACTTAAGTGAGAGAAGCTGCAGAAGAAGAAGAAGATTATTATTAATGCATATATAATGCATATTGCATAATGCATATAATGCATATAATAATATTAATTAACAATGCAATATTTTACATTGTAAAATACTTGACAGAATCAATCGTGTAATAATAATATTTTAAACGCTCCGGGAACAAATAAACATGTATTTACAACTCAGCACTGTATTAGGGCAGGCGCGTGATCTTCATTTTAGTGCTACTAACGAGTGGTGGCTCGTGGCTTGAAATCGTGGGGGTGCTGCAACTTTCGCAATATACATACACACTGTAAGTACAATGTATACGTGTTTAGATGAAATATCAAAATTACGGTAAAAATTAAAAAAAATTAAACATGAAAAAATATTGTTTATTATCGATAAAATTATACAGTTTAGTATAATTCAAAATTACTTAAAAATAAAATCCATTCCTTTAATTGTAATTAACGGAATGGATTTACAATTTTTGGACATTACAATTAAATCCTTTAATTGTAATGTCCAAATATTTAAAGAGACGGAGTAAACACGATAAGCACTAATAACTACTACTGGCGCAAACTGCATATAAACAACAGTGGAACTGCGCGAAAAACAGTGTCGCATTACGCTAATAACTCGCATCTCATTTGACGTGCATATGCTTGCGTACGTAGCGATATGAAACTGTGGTAAACACAGTGCTTCTAGCGTCCTTCGTCCTCCTAAGTGCTACAAGATGGATTTTTATTATTTTTTATACAAAATAAGAGAATTGTATTAAATTGTCGATGATAAAATTAAATATTAAAAGCAAATATAAATAAATTAATAAATATATTTATATATCGATAAAAATTGAGGGTATAGGCACTGCAGTTCCGCAGTGCCTATGCACGAGCTGTCCACATATAGAAATATGCATCTGTGCGATAGTGTGCATGCGTGTGTTATCAGGCGAATTGCGTTTCTGCAAATTATTGAGCTTAATTTCTAATGCAAACTGTAAAGTATTAATTAAGGAAAATACAGAACATTAATTCGTTTAATATTTAGGATATATAATATTTTAGTAAACTTTAAGAATTAAATTGCATGTGAAAGTTTGTAAACATCCTTCTGGAATTTTTTTATAAATTATGTACCAGACTGGTACCATTTGAAATCACACAAAATGTCCAATAATACACAATTAATACCTAATTCGTTGTCCAGCTTATCGGTATAGAAACTACTATACTATAGAAATTAATTAAATCAAAATAATAATTTACCTATGAATAATTCCTGTAACTCCTTGAGCAAGTATAACCGTTATATCTTTTACAGTGCAGTTGAAAATTGCTTCTCTCCAAGTGTTTATGCTTTCGTCATCACAATAGAGAGAAACTGAGGATTGACCTAAATAATAATAATTAATATATTGCTCAAAAACCTGAATATATATAAAATTTACAAATAAAAAATTACACACACAAATTAAATTCAACAAAATCGTAACGAAGTTATTAGCATTATGTATCCTCGAATATGAATGGCAACACTCCAATCACACAAAAAATGCTACGGTCATTGCAACTTGCAGTACAAGCGTACGATACACATCTGGTTTACTGATAGTTCAAACAAGCCAACTACCTGAAAAGAATTAAAGGCGTTACTGAGAGGTTTTATACCATAATATCAGGATGTGAATATGCCAATCTGACAAATTTAGTGCAGGCGGGATACTCGAAATTGACACTATAAAAACAGAATTTAACATAAGGTGTAGTTTACCATTATTAATAACCTGAAATATGTGTGAGAGAAAAATCTTACTGTCATTCTAAACAGTCAAATGAAATACATATCGGCTTTATAATGTCCTATATGACATTATAAATTGCATTCGGAATTAGGTTAGTACAGCTGGTCATAAGTCAAGCTTAGGATCTTTTCTACTAACTACTGACATAGAACGTGTCGGCCTAAAAAGGAGTTGAAGACAGTCTTAGCAAAAAACATAGCAAAACAGACAACACGATTTCAATGGCTAGGGCTAAACATCAGAAGACTAAAATGATGATGGAACTGGCATTCTGGCGATCACAATATGAAAATATGAAGCATGTCGAAATTCAGTTAAGTCTAGATATGCGGCATCCATAACCTCTAAATCCATCTTTTGATTTATGGACCTGATAGCTATTTATATATCCCCCAGTCAACATAATTAACTTATCAGATAGGAGCAAATTATCCAGGAATATGGTAATATAAACAGGGTCGAGGTGCGGCGTCCGCATCTCTCAGAAGAAAGGCCAAGCATCTGTAGCATTATTAATCACGTTGCTTGTTGAAAGTCTGAAGTGGCCAAAAATTATAGGTTCCAGACCTGGTTTAGGAGACTTCCAAGTAATCTTACTGCAATTATTATGCGAAGTTTTTGCATGGAGGAAGTTCCTTAAGTGATATGTGTACGGCGGGGAGGGAGACTGTCGAAGCCATGATTTGCATAAGTGTTGGTTAAAATTATTCTCCTTGTATCAAATATCAAATTCATTAATGTATATCCCATGTCCTCCCAATTTTTAATTAAACAACCACCATGGAAAGTCAAGCAAATAAGAAATAGATTACATGAGAATCAAGAGAAACCTCCAGAACTCCCATATTCATTTAACAAATATATGTCATCCTACCTCCATGTTAGTAAGGTTCGTGTCTTATTTCTATTTGTAAAACCACATCTTCAATCACTGCTCATTTCAGTGATTCTTATGGAATCCGAAATGATTGCTGAATAATTTTATATGTTCACTGAATTATGTGTCGAATAAGTAACAATAACGAAAAGAAATTTTCATAATCAAGAATATAAATAATGTCAAGGCCAATTTGCATAATGCTTTTAATTCAATTTTATAAAAAAACGCTTTATGAATGTAATAGAGACGATGATGGTTTCGCTGACCAGTTACGCTATTAGAATTATGATACACAAATATCCCTTTCGTTAGTACCACTATTTGTACGCTTCCAGAATATTTTATTACCTTTTTCGGATTTTATAGATTTTGAAACATCTTCGAGTGGAAATGCAACATTAGACGGTACTGATTTGATCTCTAGGATATGATGAATAATCTGTAGCATATCACTTCTCACTTCTGGAGGACACTTTAAAAATTCTTCACTTAGACACTTTATTGCTACATCCATCCTGTCGGAAAACAATTCAATAATTGTATTATAATCATAAGTGTTTATCAGTTTCATAGTTCTTCCTATGTGATGAATATCATATAGGAAGAACTGTGAAAGCGGATAACTGAACTGAACAGTCATATATGACGAAATAAAAATTATGGCTCCTTAAAATTTATTTTTATAAGCAAAAAAAACGAAACAAATATATAATATGCATACAGTGGCTCACACTTTGAGAAAAAAAAGCAAAAACTATGGTATACCAAGTACATTTCAAAGTCGAGTAACTTTTGGTATAGCAGAGACCTTTTTTGCTGGATTTTGTATGGATCAGTGGGTTTGTCTTCCAGTCAAACCTGTATGACTTTTACAACTAAAGGGGAGTGACTTTGTCTCAAACAGAGATGTCAGAATTTTTTCTTCCTAAAACTCGAGTTGTCATTTCAGAAATTGACCAGAGGAGCAGACGAATTAGATGAAATAAATATGGCCTGGTATCCGTAGTTGCTTTGGCTGTACTCACTAGGACTTTATGTTTTCAGTTTATTTACTTGCACTTATATTGCTTATGCAAGGTAGGATTCTTACATTATATTTATGATGATACCTCTGACAGAAACGAGATATTGGAATAATTAAAATAACGTTTAATTGATTCCTAGCGATGCCTTCATTCCATTAAACCATAAAAATGAACCCACCCAGTTAACAGTTTGTGTTGAAGACTGGTGTTATTTCGTTTTCGGACATCGAAACATTTTAGGCGATAGATAATTTTCATAGCCCGGTGAAACACTACCGCTCTGCTAACTGGAATGGCTTCTTCTTTGTTTCGTCTCCGGAGTAGGGTGTCTATTTTCTGTCTCCACTTTTTTCTTAGACGTGCAGGTAAAAATAAAAGGGGAAAGCGCTGGCACCCTGGTTTTATTAATAACAGTGTGTTCAATATATACCCAGCAAGGTCGTTTGAGAGTAAAGCAGTAAAGCAATTTCCACACGTCAGACGCCAAATGGTAATTGGGATGTTTAAATTATTCATTGCTAGCTAATCGTGAGTTCAAATATGCTGAAATAAGTTTTGAGCATTATTTCACCCATGAAAGATAACCAAATGTCTAAGGTCGTTACGGTCATAAAAAGCATCCACAAAAAGTCACAAAAATGGAAAAATATAGCAAAACTACACACCCAAAAATCCAACATAATACAAAATGTCATATCATAAAACAACGTTTATTCATAAATTTCGCTAATATCAGGATAATCAGTACATACATTAATAATATGCACTCTCTCTCTCTCTCTCTCTCTCTCTCTCTCTCTCTCTCTCTCTCTCTCTCTCTCTCTCCTTATAAGCATTGAAACCGTTGTTATTCCTTTTCAATCTCTAATGGCATTCTCTGAGACTGCAATTCACTCCAGTTTCCTCAACGTCATATATAATGTCTTACTTAAGTAAGAAGAAACATGTTTTGGTCAAATGTGACATTCCTTGCCAAAGGATTAAACTTGAAATTTCCCACTATATGATTTGTTCTATAGATCTTTTAATTCAGACGACTATGTTGAGGTGTTTGATGTATTACTAGAAGTTGATTTCTTAGAGTCTAATTATGCAAACTCTGAGATTATCTTAGAAGATAAAAGGGAAACCAAGTTATTTGCTATCAGCCATCATCTAACAAATCGTTCAGCAGCGAGTCAAAACATCATATTATCCTCATCACTCTCCCAAAACCCGGACCCTTCTTTAACCAGCTCACCCTCTAAATTCGCTGCAGATGTTTGCTTTCTTTTTCTACAGATCGATCTTCTCCCAGCCAATCTCAGTCTCATTATCTATGGTGCTATATATAGCAGTGTCAGTGTCATCAGGAATAACCTATGGGATTTCTACACCATTTTCCATGCTCAGATCACTCTTTCCATTTTTCCTTATCTAATCTTACGTCGACCAAATTATACAAGTTCTATAGAGCTCTGGTTCTCTAACAAATGTGTCGAAGCACTCCAAGATAAAAATACGGCATTTCCAAGAGCTCAATTTAAAAACTCCAACTTAGCCTACACTGCAGCCCGAAACATAGTATAAAAAATCATCAACAAATCCAAAACACTTCGACTAAATATAACAAACATTGTGACCTAATCAAATGACATTCGTGGGTTTCGGTACCTTGCTAAGGGTATTCAATCTGACTCCTGCACTTCCATTTTGCTATCTCTCTCTCTCTCTCATCATCCTGGACACAAGCCATGAAAAAGTTTGGAGAATCTAACGTGGTCGATCTCTATATATCAAATGTGCTTAGTTGTCTGAAGTATAGGTCTTGTTACCAAGCTAACATCTTATGGTCTCTTTTATGCATCTGTGAGTGGATATGTCTGCTTCTTCTCTGATCATTCGTTGCACAGTAGTGAATAGCTTCCTTCCATTAGATTTTTCTATCGTTACTGAAGCACCCGTGGCTCTGTCCTCTCTCCCGTTCTCTTCCATTTACACAACAATAATCTTCTCTCTCTCTCTCTCTCTCATTTCGAATCCTATCTATAGCTTTGCTGATGGCGGTACTCTCCATTTCTATTCATTTGAAAAACCTTAACGTCTAGCGATAGGTAATGCTATCAAATAGAGTATTTTCCTTATTTCCCAGAAGAAAGATGTTACTTTACTCCCGCTAGGTCTTGATGAGTCCTATCCCGCAGCGAAGAGCAGTTGTATCTTCTTAGATTGAATTTTCGTTCAAAACACGTCACATGCTCATTTTCTAAGACTTCATAATCTCAAATACGATCGACTTTAGAATATTGTTCTCATATTTGGGATGGTGCAACCAAATCCTTTCTAAGAAATCTCAGTTGTACGGAAGAGGCAAACCGCATAATAGATGACCCTACTCTCACAGAATCCCTTCAATCACTTTTTCACTGTTCCCTCTGTTTCTCCACTATTTGTCTTTTTTTTTTGCTGGTGCTTTCACGGGCGCTGCTCCACTGAACTAGCCAGTACTACGCCTCCTCTTTCCTCTGATCATCTAAATTACGAAGAGTTGTCAACATACACACGGTGTTTAACTATGAACTTATACAGCAAACTTATCATCATCATCTTCCTTTATTCCATACGCCTCTATTCTTTAGAACAGCATTACCTAACAATAGATACAACTGTATTTTATTTGTTCATTTGTCCACCAATGTTAATATAGTCTTCTCAACTGAGCATCAAGAACTGATACTCAACTGAAAAGACATTAAGTATCATGGGGAAAGTTAAGCGTACACGAAAACATCCTATGAGAAAGATATAAATTTGAAATTCAGAAATGGATGTAAATTTCTTCTTGCTAAGGATGCCTATTGTCCAAACATAATTTTGATGTTCGCCATAAACTATGTTTACTTTCTCGATTAGTATCTTGAAAATTCCATAATTAAAACTGATATGCGAAATAGTTATGGAACAAATAATCTTTTTCTATGCCGGAATTAATGATCAAATGTTATAACCAATAAATCGCACCCACATCATGTACTATCTCCTCTACAAGTCTTTCCGAGAAGATCTCATGACTAGTAGATTAAATAATAAAGACCTCCATTCCAACGTTCTGTCTCTTATCAAGACCCTCCGCCCTACTTATGACAGAATGAATTTCGATGTATAAAATAAGACGAAAGAAACCTTGCCATCACTTCACTTAGAATGAATAAAAAATTCGAATTGAAAATAAAAAAAGAGAAGGAAGTGGTAAGCCTTCTTGCACTTAACCTTCTACATCAAAAAGCTTCTATTCATTTTAGATTACTTTCTTTAATTGTATTATTTAATTTAACGCCACTTTTTAAAAACTTTTGTTTATTCTTAAACGTTGTGCCACTATGCTGAATATTGTTTTTATGAAATGTAAATCAGTAGTTCTAACAGGCAGTTAAACGCCCGCGACTTTCCAAGTGTCCTTGGATTTCCTGACCATAATTCTAAGAGAAAGTGGTTAGACCTTTGCCCATAAGTATATTTTGTATGTGATTCGTGTATATTCTACTGACAGGTTTGCTTGAATGGGGGAATAATGTACTGATAGTTTTCAAATACAAACAGAATAAAATAAATGCTGAATGTTCTACTAAATTAGTTAATAACATAAAAATTAACTCTATTTTCGTCTGTATATATTTGAAATGGGACCGAAATGTTATTTGACAGGAGGCAATATTTCATTTAAGCTGTAATATAGTATTATGGTACTATCAAATATTACACTCGTAAAGAGTTTGGTTAAATAAAGTTAACTAGTTTAAAAACTATGAAACCTTGGAAAATATATCTTGCCAGGAGAAGAATTAGATTAATTTTAAAAAATGCCAATTTAGTGACATATATAAAAACTCTTACCATTCCTATTACGTTGTACTATATTTCTGCTTACCGTCATTCTTCAATAATATATCCCAAAGTATCAAAATTGCAAGGACCAAAATATACTCACGTGCCTTCATTTTTCTCATATAGTTTATCTAGACAATGGCCTATGGCTGCAACAGATATTCGTACTGAACACTCCCATGTACTCGACAATTCAACTAAAACAAATACATTTTTTTAAAACTTTGAATATAACTTTACACACAAAAAATATATTTTAAACTAAGTCGTTATCAAAATCAGCGGTAGTCAACCGTCTTTAGCAGTGTAGCACTTTTCCCTTTAAAACTTCAAATTCAACATACTTTGAATACTAGATGTTTGTTGTTGCTGTGAAAGTAATTATTTAGGAGATGAATAGATGTGAAAATTATTATTTAGAAGATGATTTTCATCGTCTGGTGTGAAATTATTACAATTTCTGTTATTTGGAGGCTAGAGGGGTATGGATAAAAAAAATAAGCATAACTGGTATCTAGAGTTGGATTCGCAGCTAATTTTAATCTTTAATCCACACACACACACACACACACACACACACACACACACAGTAATTTCCTGCTCATTAAAAGAAAAACAATTTTGCAAAAGGTAATATGCTACAAAAGGCAGGAAATACAACCTAAATTTTTAAATATGATCGATAGCAAAATGTATAACAAAATTGTCCGAAAAGAAGTTCTTTTACTTTAGGAATTAGAGCTTTTCTCCATTGAAAGAGCTGCTCTCTCCCAGTTGAAATATGACCATATGAATTTATGTATACACAAAAATAAGAAGAAGGCAGCATTGATCCATTCACGGCAAAACGTGTTTTAGTGCTGTACCAGTCTAACATAAGGCACGACGCAGCCCACCGAGAACGTGTCAATTCAAACCTCTAAAAAAAAAAGCTAAAAGCCACTGACATCTTCTCGACTACTAGTCCTACGACTATCCAGTAGAGTGTTTCATTTCTTCGTCCTCGTGCAAACTATTTTATATATTGTGCGTGTGTGTGTGTGCGCGCGTGTGCGTGTGTGTGCGCGCGAAAAAAAATGAATAATGAGTTAGAAACAGGACAGTTGTGTTTTAATTGGAATCAGTAGATTCCTATTCAAACGCAAGAGCATCATCAAACACTGGTTGAAAACCACTGATTTATAAGCCAATATGCATATAAACGCGTTATTCAAAACTTATACATTATATATTATAATTACTACGAATTATTTTTACGCGTTATACACTATAATCATAACACTATAACCGCCATAAAATTATATATAAAATATTGTAAAAGGAACATGGTAGCAAACGGATGTTGACATTATAAAAAAATTAGTTCGTAGCAGATGCCCGTTAAAACATGCTGCATTATTTTCAAATATTCAATGAAAGCGGTATTGTTTCAGTTATGATGATCCATTTTTCTCTACCCAATTGTTGGTCAATCAAAAAAGTGGTTGACGAGTTGTTTGATGTGCTCATAATAATCTTCGGTTATACCAAATAGTCCTATTCACTAATCAACAAAGAATAAATGCAGCACGGAAGACATAGACATTAACAAAGAAACATTTTAGCACTGTTTCCTAATAATCTCCAAATTATCACCAACTTCCAAACAAGATCTTCACGTCAAACTACTGTTTAAAAATAAATCTTGAATTCGTACAATAATTAGAATATATACTAACAAAAGGAATATTCCTTTTATGAAAGATTTTTCTTAGGTTCGAAGATAGTTTGATATATCTTTGCAAATCAGCGAAGATAGTTCGTTGATATGCTAAATCAGCGTAATTGCAAGTAACGACGACTCCTGAACTGAAGAGTATTAGGATCGCTTGCCTGGAGAGCAAATCACTTCTTACGAAGGTAGCCAAAGCTACACCGATAAGTAGGATGATGTAAAGATTCAACATTTACCAGTAAATATAGATTAACATTAAAATCTGCTTTTCTTTGTGTTTTCATTCCATAAAGCAATTTATCTGAGTTTTCTTACTCATCAAAAGGCCAAGATTCAGAACTTTGTTTCTAATGCATGCACAGAGTCTGGTTGTCCACAGGAAAGAGTTTCAAGAGACAAACTTAAAGTAGGAAGAGTTTACTGAACGAAATGTAAAGAAATGTAGAATAAAACGATTCAATCCATGTCAATTGTCTCTTGTTGATTTCGAGGGAAAAGGAAAAAAATTAATAATTATCAGAAATCGGGGGGGGGGGATTCGGAGAGAAAAAAAGAGTCTTAGTGGAAGAAAAAAGCAGAGAATTCAGGGGCATATTTATATTTGAGGAAAATCGCGAGAAGTAACAATAATGAGGTCAAGTAGTGCGTCATGGTCAGAAGCTCCTCCCTCCTCCATGTCCTATAAAGATATCTAGTTGAATCGGGGTAACAACTGTAGTCTTTATGCAATGCCAAACCGTAATACTCGTGTTAGCCCATTTCAGAGGAGTCGTTCTTCCAAGATCTCGCCATCACTAAATGTTCACGATGCTGGATAACAATTCGCTGAATTCAACGGCACTGTATATGGCTCAAGCCCCTGAAAGACCGTTTGAAAGAAAGAACAATGGCATCGAATCCAGAAGGTGCTCAAAGAAGAAGAGTTCAAGTAAGAGGTTTCTTTTCTTGTTTAGCTGATTAGCAACTAGATACTAGATTAGAGAGTCACTGGATTTCGCAGTTACTGTAGTCTAGTCACATCTTCCTTAGAAACGATGTACATTCTTGAGGTTTCTATATTGCCATAATGAAAATAAGTATATAACATATAATCAACAGTTTATAATTCTGAAGAATATTGTAAATATTGTACACAGTAAGAATTATACTTACTTCGAACTTTTCTGTGATATAAAGTTAAGCTTCTTCTTATTGCAGAAAACAAGTACTCGATGGCTAATTCCACATGAGCACGTGTAGTGATGACACATAATTCTGACTTATAATGTTTGAGACATTCCACGACCACTGATGTAACCCTAAATAAAATGGTCATTATAATTTTTTCTATTTCAAGCAATAGGTAGCAACATTAACAAGAAGATTCATGAACTAAATTGTTTAACATGCTAATAGAGAACGAAATTTTAACAAATAGTAATTGGAATATTTTATTGGTTATGGTGATGTATTCTTTATCCTCCCAGAAGCTATGCATTTTAGAAAGATTGAACATAACCATACCATTGAAGCTGTTTATTTTGATACTGATTAATTCATTTTTAATTGGTTAATTTTTTTTAATAACACTAATCGGTTTAACTGATTTTTCGTACATGTTTCATTCGAAATGTCAAAAACACGTTCATTTTTTATTTATTATCCACAGCACATGTTTAAGATGTATAAGTTAGTGTTGGCATAATAGCATTTAGTTAAGTATAATTTTAGGTATTTGGAAACATTTTCTTATTTCATTTTTAGTTTAGTTATTTATGTCTGAGAGTCCAATCCCGATTCAATGTTTAGTATTTTCGGAAATGCTAAAATATTTTGTAATGATAATTATCATGAAGGTCTTCAACTATGGGGACATAGATAAGAAGGAGGAAAAGTCACAAGGGATAAAGGAAATGGAATTTATGCAACTATTAAGGAACAGTTATTTAAGATAGTACCTGATGGAAGGTATTAGATGACTGAGAGTGCTAGGCCTTGCTATTTCTTCAGAGAATTGTCTATGGCGAAGATGGCTACTTTGCTACTAGTTGTGAGGGTGATCATATAGTTTGACCTGCAATGTGGCTAACTGTTTAGATTTCTCGACAAAGAATGGTTACATGTGGAATAACAGAGTTCGTAATTATGTCAAGCTCAGGAGACTGCTTAGAGAAGTGTCATGGAATGACATACAGCAGGGGAAGGATTAGTAGTATATGAGAAATGGTCAAAGAGTGTTTGAAGGACGGGGTAGTAGGATGCATACCTGGAATCGGGAGGATAAATAAAGTAGGAATTAAGTGCATGAGTTGCTAAAAAAAGAAAGGCTTGTGGAAGACATTTAAAAGAAAGGCGATCAGCTATCTGACGAACAGTATAAAGCACAGACCAGAAGGGTATGACTTGTATGGTAAGGAAGGCAAAAAATAGTAGGAGAGAAAATTAGCTAAGCGAGCCAAAGATAATCCGAAGGAGTTCTTTCAGTATGTGGCAAGTAAAAGGAAGAATGACCACGGTAGAATAATTCTAATGAATACTGATGGTAGAGAGGTGACTGAAGCAGTTGAAACGCTGAATTACTGAGTGATCGCTATGCAAAAGTCTAGCATCCAGATGGAGATATTGCAGTAACAGATGTGATATGGCTGATATTAAAATAGAGGTAGATGAAGCAGAGGTGTACACGATATTACAAAACCTTGATAAATACAGCTATGGGATTAGATGGATATCAGATCGTAAATTATGAGAATGTTGTGGTACTGGCAGCTCCTTTGACCACATTGTTTAATTTGAGTCTCAGCTCTGGGAGAGTCCCAAGAGAATGGGAAGAGGTGAAAATAATTACGTTCCGTAAAGGAGGCTCCAATGCAGAGGTAGCAAATTATCGACTGATCAGTATCTTAGAAGTGGTGGGCAAGATATTGGATAAGCCGAGTAGTGGTCTTACACGGCACACGATGAAATTCTATCATTTAGACATGCACATTACAGTGGGATTCGAACTTAGATGGAGAGCCGGTATTGAATCAAATGCTTGTCTGAATCAATGAAACTACAGGACATGGTTGTGTTCATTTCAGGTATTTTTCCGAATTTTTATTATTGGAAGAATGGAATCAACATTGATCGGTTACATTGAATGGATAGTTTATTTTGTATTCATATATGCCTTGAATTTTTTTCATGAATATTTTATACTTGGCGAACAGTTGTAATTTTGGTATATATATTTCACAAGTAAGCCTATTTCCCTTTTCTAAAAAGAATTGAATTAATTTCCCCTTTTACCGGCGTTTAGGTATTTCATCCCTCATAAGCGTCTAGTTAAAGAGCTATGTTAGATGTTAAGTGGACTATCTCCATCTTATTTAGGCTATATTCATCAAATTCAGGTCTATATTCAACCCCCTCATTTGGTTTAATGCGTTATGCGATTATTTTTTCTGAACGGGAGGCGAATTATTCTTAATCCCCCCCCCCCACACACACACACTCTCTCTTTTCCATCTTTTTTTTTTTTTTTGGTATAATCAAATTACTACCTTTCAATAATGCTTGAGAATGTTTTTTCAGAATTATTTCTATTGAGATTTCCTGCTTGGGGGGAGACCACACTCCTACCAGGCGCGTCTCCCGGGTGGCGGATGGGGGAAACCCAAATGGGTTTCTCTGAATAAAGAATAAAGAGCCGTAGACCAAAGGATGTAGCAGAGGCATGGCAAGCTGGCTACATTATTATGCCAGTAACTTTCATGAGCAGGAGAAAGTCTACAAACCGAGATAGTGTTACTGCGTACGGGACAACTGACGCGCCTACTCAAAGACCACATAGAGTAGGTGAGAAATCAGCAATGTGGTCAGCCAAGGATGTGAAACATGTAGCCACCCTCAACATAAGATCACTATACCTACATGGAAAATTGCAATTAGTCCAGGAAAATTTAAAAAGACTGAAATGGAGTATTTTAGGTTTATCAGAGACACACTGGTGCGGAGATCGATTCATGGATTTACCAGAAGGAAGACTGTACTTCTCAGTAAGAAAAGATAACATACACAGAGAAGGAGTTGCATTACTAATTGAAAAGAAACTTACACACACTCAGTAATTGAAATAAACCCAGTGTCTCCTAGAATAATAACAGCCAAACTTCAAGCAAAAGAAAAAGGTCAAACTATTAAAATAATCCAAATATATGCACCAGACAGTAACCATTCAGAGGAAGAAATAGAAAATTTCTATGAAGAACTACAACAGGAAATAGACTGTCCCAAAAATAGAGAACTCATGATAGTGATGGGAGATTTCAATGCTAAAATAGGACAGTTCACAGCAGACAAAAAAGATGTGATGGGGAAATTTGGATACGGAGAGCTTAACAACAGAGGAGAACAATTACTCCACTTCTGTAAAGCAAATGATCTAATGATTACAAACACATTGTTCTATCAACGCCCTAATAATAAATATACATCCCCAGATTAAATACAATTGGTAATATAAAGAACTGCATAGAGTATATCATCATAAACAAACAATGGAAAAGATCAGTAAATAATGTACGAACATTAAGAAGTTTTGATTTTGACACTGACCACGAAATATTAACTGCAAAAGTGAAGATAAAATTCAACAGGAAAAATAATATCAGAAAAGAAGAAAACATAAACCTATCAAAACTAAAAGATAGCTTAAGCAGAAGTCAATTTTTAGAACAGATGTGCTTGAAATTAAAACCCTCCATCTTCCAGAACAGCGGAAAATACTGGGAAGAAGGAAAAGAAACAGTGTTATCAATTGCAAAAGACACTCTAGGTTCCAAACCCAAAATAAACAAACAGTGGATAACCCAAGAAATCATAGCTACCATAGAAGAGAAAAGAGAGGCCAAGATACGTGTGAACCAACAAAACAATGAAGAGAACAGAGAAAAATACAGAGCACTAAAAAATAAAGTTGATAACCTATGCAAAAAAAAGCCAAAGAAAAATGGTTAGAAGAAAAAGCTAAGAAATGCCAAGAAGCATACCAACAAAACAACCTAAAAGTCTTCCATGATACTGTAAGAGAAATTACAAAGAAATTCTCAGCAAAAGCAGTAACAATGATAAACAACAAGATCACTGAAACCGGGAATATCGAATATATAAGAAAAATCTGGTCAAACCATTTTAAGACTATCTTCCACCAAGGAAACAAAACTACAATACCAACAATAGAAGAAAATAATGATCACCCAAAAATTTTACAAGAAGAAGTTAGATACGCAATAAAACAGATGAAAAACAATAAAGCACCAGGCATTGATACTATCCCTACTGAACTGTGGTCATATGGAAGCAGCATATCAATAGAATATTTAACAACCCTATTCAATAAAATACTACAAACAGGAGAGATCCCAGATGACTGGAGAACTGGAAAGATCATCCCAATATACAAGAAAGGAGACAAAAGAGACTGCAGAAATTACAGACCAATCAATTTACTCCCTCACACCTATAAAATATTCATACGAATTATACAAAATAGATTAAAAAACACCTACGAAGAAATGATAGGCATAGAACCAGCTGGTTTCCAAGGAAACTATTCAACAATAGACCAAATTTTCACATTGCACCAACTAGCAGAGCTCAGCTGGGAAGACCATAAAGAACTATATTTTTGTTTTGTGGACTTTAAACAAGCTTTCGATAACATCAACAGAGAAATCCTTCTTAAAATTCAACTAGAAAAAGCAATAGACAAATATATAATACAGTTTCTGATAAAATATTACTCTAAGGCAAATGCAATAATTAAAAAGGACACACTCACAACAGAACCCATAGAGATCCAAAAAAGGAGTAATGCAAGGATGCCCATTATCCCCATGCCTATTCAACATATATCTAGAAGAAGTTGTAAAGAAAGCAATAGACAATGAGCCTGGAATCAATGTCAACGGTTTAAACATAAATAATATCAAATATGCAGATGATCTCGTCCTTCTTGCAAGAACCCCAAATGAACTACAAAAGTTGATCAACAAACTAAACGAAACCTGTAAAACATATGACATGACAATAAATATACAAAAGACAAAAGTGATGAAAATAGAGAGGAACAGAACTACCATCTCAGCCACCCTAAACGGAGAACAAATAGAACAAGTAGGCAACTTCATATACCTTGGATCAAAACTAACAGAAACAATAGATGAACTCAAAACAATCAAACACAGAATAGCGATAGGATGGACCACCATGGGAAAATTACAGAAAATCTGGAAAACAAACAAGATATCTAAACAAGCCAAAATCAAATTATATGAAGCAATAATTATACCAACAGTCATCTATGGAGCAGAAGCCTGGACAGTTAAAAAAGAGAGGAGAAAAAACTGCTTTTCTCTTTTGGCATTTGAAATGAAATGCTTAAGAAAAATAAATAGAACAAGTTGGATAGAAAAGAAAACAAACATCACAGTCAGACAAGAACTATTGTATAAAAAGACAATAATAGAAAAAATTAGAAAACAACAACTGAGATGGTTTGGACACGCTGTACGCATGGACGCAGACAGACTTCCTAATCAATACTTTTCCAACTGAAAAAAGAAGACCTGGAAGACCAAGAATTACCTGGCTGAAATTAATAAAGAACATCTCGGGATGCAGAACATATAAGGAACTTTTTCGAACAGCAAGGAATAGAGAAGACTGGAAGATCCTGCTCAAGAGAAGACTCAACCCGTCTTAGACGGAAGAGAAGAAGAAGAAGAAGAAGAGATTTCCTGTAGCATTTCGATATTTTGGATGTATATTTTCGATATCTTGCATGATGAGTAGTTCAGGGTTGTATGATTTGGGTAATTCTTTTATTATTTTGTCTGTTCGGTTTTATGATGTATGTTGGATTTTTAGAAATCCTTTTAATATGGTTATGATTCTTTACACATTTCATGAACTTTCTTTTCCAGTTTCTCTTTTTCTTCCCCTCCCATTCTCCCCAAAACTTCAGGTTTAATTCCGAGCATTCTTTTCAAACCATCCGTGAGGTTTTTTTATTGCTTTTTATAGAATATAAACTTACGGAAGGTTCCAAACCAATAGTATATTAGAACCGAAGGGAGACTAAGAATTTTTTTCTATTTTTATTAATTTCATATTTTTAGTGTTATTATTTATTTTTTCGCAATCTGGAAACACCCTGCTCCAGAGACAAATGTGGAATCTTTTCACGCCGCTTCAAGCTTCCAATAAGAGGGCATGTGATCGATGAAATTCATCTCCTACCTAATGACATCACAAACACCCATGTTCATGGTGGGATTCGAACTCTCAGTCTGCTGGTTAGAGAGCGCACGAGAACCACTAGACCAACCACAGAGGCAAATTCACATTGAAGTTTTTATTAACTTTAGGACATAATTATCTTCCACTATTGAAATATTTATTGTAATTGTTTATTATTATTATTATTATTATTATTATTATTTCAGCAGCAACGTTATTATATCTTCGTTTTATTTAGGATGTGCGAAGTTCATGACCACAGAAAATTAATGCTTCTAAAGTTTTGTGATTTTGCTGTATTTAGCGCGACCTATTAATATATAATCGATGCAATTCTTAATACAACCGTCTGGGAAGACTAAGTGTATTTATGTTGCATTTTGTGATATAATAATATGTTCGTTATGAAATAATGATTTTCTTCACAGAATACAAATGCTGTTAATCTTCTTCTTCTTCTTCTGCAGCTTCTCCCACTTAAGTGGGGTCACTGTTTGTAATGAGTCTCCTTCACACCTTTCTGTCTTGGGCTGTCACCACATCCAAGTTCTTCATCTTCAAGTCCTCTTGAAGATGCTGTTAATCCCCTTTCATTTATCAAATCCACCCCAAATATTCTCCATTATTGGATCCATTTCCAGAGAGTGGAGAGTGAATTTATCTGTTTTAGTTTTAATATTTCATTACTACTACAAAATATTTTCATTAGTATTGTCCGCGCGGTTAGCCTAGTGGCTTTGCGCTCCGCAACCATATGCCTGGGGAAGGAGTGTCCTTGGTTCGATTCCCGTCAACAACATGAGGAGCTTAAGGATTTTCCTCAGCCATAGCCAAGTTAGCCGGTCTTGGGCATGGACAGCAGGGTTTTTTTCCGCTAGTTTATATGGTGTTTTTCATCCGGCAAGCAGGCAAACCGGTCTGAGGACACACGGATTACAGTCAGGAATACTGACGCAGCCATAGGTCTGATTCGTCAGCCTATGCCGGTTCCAGAGCCCGGATAAAATTTGGGGGGACTAGATGGTACCGTAAAAAGGGGGAACGCAGTATCATCACACGAAATTTATATTATTAGTATTTTTATTTATTTAATGTAAATGATGGTAGAATTCCTCTACTTTATATTCATTCATTTTATATTTATGTATATATAAAATATATACATTATATAAAATGATTATATTAAGAGTAAGTAGACATGTATATTAATGGCACATTCCTTTTGTCCTTTCTCTTTATTATGATACTTAATTTCTTTTTCCATTTCACAATGCTGCTATTCGCCAACCATATCATTCAATAGTACACAGCATGTAATTTACATAATTTATTTGCAATTAGCAAAGTTACAGTAACAAACACTAAATAACAAAAGACATTTATTGTTGACAGTATATTACGACTGGTCGCATACGCCAGCTGGTTACACTTGGTTTACTTTATTGTCGTCATGAAATACACTACTAGATAAAATTAACAGATAAAATGTTTCTTAGGAATATTTTATTTTTAACAGTCTCCGAAGGGGAATATGTGATATACTAAGTATTATGACATACAAATTTCGAGTATCCAATCAACAGATCTCCACACAATGCAAATTACTCTTGCCTATAAAAAACGATTGGGCCTTATCACTTCATTCTCGTTTCTTGGCTTGTCCTGTATGTATGGGTGAGAAGTCATAATCGTTTAGATGATTTTTGAGATAGCAGGCAGTTGGACGACTTGATCTGAGAAGACTGAGTAGAAAGTTACACGTTGTTTTATTGTGTCACGAAGTGTCGTCGCGGCACTATAGATGCAGTTTTAGGAGACAAGAACCATTACAAGATACAAGAGGAGCTGGTTAATGTCACCTCAACCAATAAACGGCTATTTGGATCTAGCAGCAAAACAGATAAGAACTGTAAGAATTTCTCTTGAGGTTGCTATTACCATGGATGAAAATATTTCCAACCAAACTGTGTTAAGAAGGACCAAGTTAAGTGGACTCGAGGAAGTCAGTGGTTTGCATCCCATTAATCACACACCACCGCAGAGTTCATCGAAAGTGGTGCCACGAATATGATTTGAACTCTTTAACAAATGGGGTATAGATCTGTTATTTGATGAGTCCTGTTTTAGCCTTGCCTTCAAATTGTAGACGTTGTTTGATCTGGAAGGAACGATGAATGAGGCACCATCGCTCCAACATCAGAGAAAGGGAAACTTACGGTGGAAGCATTGCTGTCTCATGTGGGGCTGAATAATGACCGAGAATAGATCCTCGAACCGTATGTACGACTTTATAAGGCCACTGTTAATCCAGATTTTCTTTTCATGCATGACGATGCCATTTCTTGTAGAGCTCAAGTGGTGGTGGAATATCTTCAAACTGAATATATTAAACGATTAAGACTGGTGATTGTGTTGCTTTGGCTAGAACAATCGCTACACTTAATTCCCATCGAGCATGTGTGGGACGGTCACGGGCATTGCACTGCACTCCCACAGCCACCTCGATAACTTGGTGAGCTCAAGTCTGCTCAGGTGGCCAAAGAACTTTATAGATACCGTTATTCGAGAATGGCATTGCTGTTAGGTCTGTTTAGCCATTAGAGGAAGATCATACAGAGTACTGATATCATATGACCGTATTTTCGAGTATATTGTGTCGCCTTGTTTAATTGGATCTTTTTGGAATTCTTATGCACACCTATGCAATGTCCGGTATACCTGTTCTACGTTTCTCGCTGTTTCAGTATTTCAATGTTATTCTATTATAACCCACAATACCAAATTTTTTTCCCTTCATCGCAAACTGCACAAAAGTTTTTTATTCATTTTGTCAAGTACTCTATGAAAATACGACGTCATATCTGTCCTAAACTTATATAGTTATTATATTATACAAGAACATTTGTACGGAAACAACATTTTCCTGAACATTCAGTAACTATCATAAAGAAAACCAAATGTCGCTGACTAGTTGAATAAATTCTTTTAATAATTTCCTACCATACATTCCAAATTTTTATGAAACGGAGCATGAACAGTGAGACATTTAGCGACAATATTCAATTTGTAATTTACAAAAGTCAAAAAGAATCATAAAGGGCAGTACATAAAATTATAAAGAAAAGGCATGTATTAGCGCAAATGGAAATAAGAAACACTTTATGAAAATAATGGCTGAAGTACATAAAGAAACGTTTCTGGGGTATTTCTTATATCAAAGAATGAAAAGAAAACTTATAATAGACCTACCTTTGAAACAGGGTGATTGTGTTGTTTGAAACAGGGTGATCAGTTAAACTCTGAGAATCCAAGGAAGTTCTATTTTCTGAGCACTTCAATATGCGTTTTCCCCATTCCTTGATGATTTCTTCGTTGCATTCTATTTTGGTTTCTTCATATCGACATAAGTAAAAAAAGCAAACTAATTCTTCAACATACATAAGCATATCAATAAACAATAAAATAATTGAACTGAAGAAATAATAATTTAAATATTTCACGGCAATTCCATGGTGTTCTTTAAATAATTTCTGATTTTCTCGATATGTTTATATCCCCCCATTCCCCCCTTTGTTAGTGTGCTTGAGAACCACTCCCACCTTCTCAAAGTCACGCCATAAATTAAGATAACAAAAGACAAAAAATATAAAGTTTGCTTTTTAAAACACATACATATGTATTTAAGCAACAAAGCTAAGTATAACGTTATTTGGAAATTATTATATAATAATTCACAGACCCCATTTTCAACTCACCTCCGTTTAGTCGTATTTTAATCTTTTAGCAATAGTATTCATGACTTAAAACATACTAATATGGTCTGTTTTTCTAATCTAGAAAAATTCAAAATTTTATGATAATCGATTTTCTGATATGATATCATTCTGGATAATTATTCTCGTATCATAACGTTCTCCGAAGTCACATCATTTAAAGATGAGATACAATATTAATTTTGATATAAAATTATCACACTAACGCTGTGAGTGAGCCAAGAGTAAGAAGACCACAAACCTATTCAAGAGTTACTGCTTAATGGAAGCTTCATGATTAAAAAGCTTTCAATACAACCGAAGGTGCCTAAACTGCGCAATAAAACTATTTTTCTTACAGTTTTCAAGATAATTCTGATAACTTTCAAAAACGGGAGAGAATTTTAAAAGCAGGATTCAAACCAAAGTAAACAAAAGTAAAACTAATTATTTGACATATATAAGCATATCAGCAAAAAATAATTAATTGAACTGAAGGTATAATAATTAAATACTGTTTCACAGCAATTCCATTGTGTTGTTTAAATAATTACTGATTTTTATCGATATTTTTGTATCCCCCACCACGTTACAGAGTTAACGTGCTCTCCAACTAACGGATCGCAGGTTCGAATACCCTCGTGAGCATACATAAATGTAATTTTTTTAGGTGGAAGATGAATTTCATCCCTCGGTGTGAGACCACCTCCCCGCTTATTGGATACCAGAATTGGCTGAAAAAATTCCATGTTTGTCTCTAGAGCAGGGTTTCCGGACAATGTAAAAATAAATAAAAATTATAAAAAATATATAAAATTAACAAAAAAGGGAAAAAAAAGTCCTTGCCCACCCACGGTACAAATGTACTATAGGTTTAGAAATAAACTTTCGTCGGTGGTAAGCACATAAAAATATAGCATAATCGAAATTTCACACATGTATAAATAGTCAAGAGATATATCTCAAATAACCTAAATCAAAGTGAGGTAAAAGGAAATACCCGACATAAAGAAGATTAACTCAACTCTTCCCCTATATGACGCGGCTAATATCATCGGAAAAAGACAGACTAAAGTTCTTAACACCATAGATGGGATTTGAATTAAGCTCAGACCGCTCAGTCATGAAGAGAATATATCTTTTACAGACTTCATTGGCCGAGTGTTTGGTGTATTCGCTCTCCGACTACCAAGATATGGGTTGGAATGTCTCTCGGTGGTAGAAGATGAGCACGCACTACATTACTTATTAGCTGAAGTGAATTGAAAAATAATCATGTTTAGTCTCTAAAAGAGGATTCAGAATTATCTAACATATACACGTGCGGTATAATACTAATGTACAAATGTACGAGCTAACTGCCTTTCTTGATTGGCATTCACATAAAAAACGTTACAGATGAATTTCATTGTAAGGTTTGAAATTATCGTGTGTATGTGTGTGGGGGGGACATAACACTGATTTTTTATACACAACTTCTTTTAGGATAAAATGTAAAAAAGAAAAAGAAAACGAATTCGTCGACAGTTTGTAAGAAATCAAAATATGGCAAACAGTCTATGACAAATACTTTTTTCCTTTAAATAAAAATATATTCATAACCACTTACTGGATGCCAAAAATGGCTCAAAAAGTTACATGTTTGGTCTCTAGAGCAGGATTTACCAAGCCAGGTAAAAACTTATAATAAAATAAAATGCAAAAAATATGAAATTTATTTTTAAAAATAGGAAAATTTATTAGTATTTCCATGGCATGAATAATGAAACCTTTCGAGCGTGGAAGCCACATTAAAAATTATAAATATACGTGCATAAATATTTTAATAATTTTGATTTCAGTAAGTAAAAAATAAATTAATGAATTACATCAGAGACTCTGTAACTCATCATTCACCACCCTTCAGTTGGAAAGACCTATTGAGCTTAACGTGAAAGAGAAGATAGGATGGAATCTATTTAATCCCAAAATGTAATACCTTTATTTAATTATTATATTTAATTTAATAACTTTAATAAATCATAAATTCCTCACTTAAATAATCTTACCTGGTCTATTAGTATTTTTGTGTATTACTGGCATGGCTGATGGCACTGTTAGAACTACAGAGATGTCGTCGGTAAACCGCTTTTTCCATATCGACTGGAACAGTCTCAACAATAATTTCTGTATATTTGGAGAACAAGGATGAAGTGAGTCCCTGGCACAAGCTGAGAAATGGACGTTTGCGCTGAACATAGAAATGATTTATTTGTATGTATGTATATACAGAGAGAGAGAGAGAGAGAGAGAGAGAGAGACTGTAAAAAAAAGCTTTAAATCTAGCATCTAGTTGTAAATGTATGTGTAAGCAAATTCATATCACAGTCTACTTTTATAAGATGCTACTTGAAGAATTCCTTTCACTTAGTACTAGAAGGAACATTTCAAAGAAAGCCTTCGAATTTTTAAAACCGAATTTTGCTTAATTTCAACACCAACAAATATTTTGTCTCTCCAAAACAAAAAGGCGAAACGCATTTCTGGAACAGTATATACAACATCTAGCGAAGAAACAATAATAATTATCTTCGTTTGTAAATGAAGCACTTCTTGCCCAAAAACCAAACTAGTACTGAATGAAAACAATCAGCGTCAATTTGAATTGGTATGTGGCGTGCTTCTATGAAAAAAAAAAAAGAATGCATTGCTTCCAACAAGTGTATACAAGTATACACTTGTATACACTTGTTGACTAACTTATCTTTTAGTTTAAAGAATAGCAGCAGTAATATATTAATTAATTTTGAAGAAAGCAATAATTTGTTGCAAATCACAAATAAGAGATAAGTATAATTTCTTAGAATAAGGTTTCGCGTTTAATTTTTTTCCCGTGGAAATTTAGTTATAATTCAGTTTGCTTTTTTCTCTAGATATGGGAATAAGGGGGGAAAATTTATGGAATTGCAAGCGCCCTTAACGATTTATAAAATGCGTATTTATACACTTTCCATGTCTGAAACAGAAAAGAAAATATTTCTTGCCATGTCTGAAACCGGAAAGAAAAGATGGTAACACTAAACAAAATTATGTTTACAAGGATATAATATTAAACTTTAGAGGGAGTCAATATGACGCCTAGACCTGTAGGTCCAGGCATAGTTGGGGCGTGAAGTAAGTTTATTTCAGTTAGAATATCGAATCACCCATGTAGTTACTCACATTCTTGACTTTGACTGTGATCTGAAATCTTAGAACGACATCATATATCTGATATGAACTACCAGAAAAGAGAGTTTGCCTTGACATTAGGAAAGCAAACCTGGAGCTGTTTAAATTTACATAAGGATCTTGTGGTCCGATGGATTCCTTTACCCAGCCTCTGGACTAAAGAAAAGGGGAGTGCCACTAATTACTGTAGGAGATTCATGTCTTCATACACTTGAGCAGTATATGTTAGGATGGAAAAAGTCTGAAGCAGAGGAAGTAAGGGGTGCATGCAAAGATAATCTATGCTGCTGAGCGAATTTACGCACGATATGCTTAGTAATGTACATTTTCTAAAAAGGCTATTTAACATACTTCGAATAGACTAGTGATCTGAGATATTAAAACATTACCCATTTCTTAATGTAACCTGTTTTGAAAAGAAATTAAAGTATTAGTAGTACCAAATGAATGATTTGTGTTTGGGAAATAATGTCGGAATAATTACAGAAGAAACAAAAATATTTGAAAACAATTTGAAATATTACTTCTAGTCCAGTATCATGAAATATATCGCAGTGTGCATGATCTAAAATATAAAACAGAAATTGACTTACACTTGCTGAAGAGCAACATTTTTCATCTGATTGGAATAATACAATAAGCAAGGCTCCAGATTATCATAGGTCATAACCTGAGTACACTCAGAGGCAGTTTCTGAAATTCGAAAAAAATAAATAAAATACAAGAAAATAAAATAAAAAGTCTGTTTTGATTTCTAGTAAACAGAAAGATCTTTATAACAAATAACAAAGATATGTATTTAAGTTTTGTCGATCTGGAAAAGGCATATGACAAGGTGCCAAGAGAGAAGCTATTCAAAATGCTACAGTTATATGATGTCAATGGGACATTATATCAAGCAATACTAAGTCTTTATTTGAGTTATAAGTGAGCAGTTAAATTGAAAGAAGTATAGGAAGATGGTTTAATGTTAAATCTGGTGTGAGAGAAGGATGTACATTATCCCCTCTGTTATTCATTATCCATAGAAATGTATTATGAAGGAAAGTGGTATTAAACCTGATGTCAAAATTGGAGATGTTGATCTCAGCTCTTTGATTTATGCAGATGATGTTATACTTCTAAATAAATCCGCTATAAGTCTGCAAGATACCCTGACTAAAGTGAATAACCGTTGTGACAGATATGGCATGAAGGTCAGAAATAAAAAGACAAAGACAATGAAAATAGGCAGAATCGTTGCAAATGTCAACTGCGATGTGAACGGAGAACCTGTGGAACAAGAAACATTTCAAACCACTTAGGCACGATTTTTAGTGAAGATGGTAAATTAAATATGGAAATAGACAACAGAATCAACAAAGCTGGTATTGTAGGAAGTCAATTGAATAAATGCATATGGAATAAGAGAGAAATTTGTCGCAACACTAAATTAGGTGTATACAAGACAGTGTTCAAACCAGTTTTAACTTATGGATCTGAGAGCTGGGGCAGAAGTAAAACACTTGACCAAGGACTAGAGACCGCAGATATGAGAGTCCTGCGAAAGATTAGAGGCGTGAAGAGACGGCATCATATTGAAAACGAGGATATTATGAAAGAACTTGATTGTCAGCATCCAGGAATGCGTTATCAGAGCTAATCTCAGGGTAGTATGGTCACTTAAACAGAATGGGAGAGGAAAGATTAGCAAAACAAGTGTTCTCTGCCACGTTGGCAGGAAAACGACCCAGAAGAAAACCAAGATATAGGTGGATTGATACGGTACAAAATGTCTTAGACGATAGAAATATAAAATCTGATAATTTTGGAGTCTTGACAAGTAACAGACTGATTTAGAGGAAAATTATAGATAGGAAGTTAGTAATGATGTTCATTTTTCATTTAGTACTATCATATCCTGTACACCCCCTTGAGTACATGGCAGGAATTCGATGATGGTGATGTAAACAGAAATATTATATTTATTCTTTATTACTTAGATTTATCTAAAGCAAATTCTTGCGATACTACGGTATTTCCTTAATCCTAAAATTTTCAAATGCGTTATAGTATTATCATTTAATAACAGAAAATTATGGATATGCTTCTCTTATTAGAAAAAAAAAACTGAATGCCAAAATGCATAGAACTACCAATATTTCAAAATAAGTCTTTCATATACGAAAATCTTAGATATTTTTGTACTTTCCTGTTTTATTATAATTCATTATTTCCAGTTTTTCAAACTCCTTTATATGAATAAATAACGGTCTGTGAAAATCAGTTTATTAAACATGAAGTAATATATGAATCTAGCGCAGATTTTTAGTGAACTTATTTTTTCGGAGCTATGTTTATGTGTTTCAGACAACATTTCTTTGATTGTCTTTAAAAAAAAAAAACATGATTTATGTGTTAAATTAAATATGTTCTCTGTTGTATATTCAGTTTTGGCTAAATATATTATTAATACACAGTGTTATTCCAAATGACCTTCACTAAAAAAAAGTGTAGGTTTAACTTAGAGATGTACCCTTAAAGTAGTCCTTTCGCGAATTTATGCTTCGAATTCAATGTTTTAATTTTAACATTTCGGCATTATCTGCACCTCTGAAAACTTCTTCCAAGTTTCACTTAAGGAAACTTCAGTGATTTTCAGTTTAAATCTTTCAGCTGAAGTCGAAAAACGAAAGCACATATATTACTTCCAGAAGGGTGAATGCATCTGTCATAGTAAAGCAACTAATTAAGCATCTTCCTTTAACGATACATAAGTAGTATTTTGGTTGATATATTCACCAGCAGAAAAGCATATCAGATACAAAACGACTTCACGCTATTATCTGAACATTTATGGTGATAGCTATTTACAATTTCATGTCTCGGAAGCGTTTTTATCGAGTTAAAAACGCGATCCTATTACTAAAAAATCCCATTACTCCAACTTACTAAAACATTAATTGTACAAATAAGTGTTACACATATATTTTAATTCCTGGAGATAGTTGCACTGATTTATTTGAGAAATGCAAGCGTTTTGACAAGCATAATAAAATTTCACTTTCTCCAATATGGTTGATGTGTGAGCAGCTAACAGTACAAGTGGAGAGTTATTTGCATAAACTATCAGTAATTCCACAATGTGATGATGGTGAAAAGTATGCCCTGAGGTTAACCACAATACATCAGAACCAAACTATAAACTATATGTTGCACAACAAATATCAGCAAAACAAAAGCAGTATAATAATAATGTTGCCATTAGAAAGGTATTGGAAGACATTAGTTATATTTAAGAATTAAACGAAATGGAAATAAGCTGAGTTTCAAATGTGTTTAGTTGTTTTCTTTTCTTCGTTTTTTAACAGCAACTTCCCTACAATTTAGTGTTTGAAAATGGTTATAAAAATTTCGCTTAACACTTAAATGAAAAATAAAGTACCGAAAAGAAAACGATATCCTAATGAAATTTCTTTCTTGTATAAACGATAAAAGTGAAGAATGGAGGTTGGTAAACGCCATAATTGGCAATACAAACAGAAAGCACGTAAATTCCCAGAGGGAAAGAATGTCCTACAGATAGAGCAAAGTACGGAAGCACATCCCATGGATAAAGAATTCAATGCATTTATATGTAGTAAATAAGGATAAAGTAAAGAATATAGTAATCGGATTTAAAAAAAAGGTGGGGGGGTATCATAATAAAATGTCCAAAAGCTACATATATATTTATTAATTGTAAGTTAAAGTTCTTTACACATATTATAAATAGATCTTTCGAACAAGGAAAATTATAGAACTCTTAAAAGTTACTTCAGTTCTTCCGTTATCTAAAGAGATAACAAAAATGAAATGAGAAATTATAGATACATATGAATATTATCTACAGTTACAAAGCTCAATGAAATCGTAATAAAAAATCGATTAAATAACAATCTAAATTCCATTTCCTTCTATGCGCGTAATCAGTACAGGTTCACATCTGGACTTAATACGGAAAAAGCGCTATTGGCGTTTCATGAAATAATTTATAGTGGAAAACAGAGGCATATTACGGTTTTTCTTGATATATCAAAAGCGTTCTACTCTGTACTTCATGACTTACTCCTTCTGTAAATGCCTCGATATATGGCATTATAGGCGTTACAAATGATTGGTTCCAATCTTAGTTAAACAACAGGAAACAATATATCAGCTATTGGACCTTCCATGGTTAATAAAATACGGAGCACACAGAGTTCGCTGCTAGGACCCATCCTGTTTTTAACATATGTAAATGATATGTGAGTACAGGCTTTTGGGCAAAACGACTATACATATATTAAAAAACACTATACATATATTTCACCTTAACAAATAAGATAGATCGCGATATAACTATCAACTCCAACCCACTCCAACTATATTACGAAAATTTAACTCAGATGTCTCAGATAACTGCCTGTTCTGATACCGATCAGGAACAGTCCGGCATATCTACTTAGAATGCCCAATCAACACACTATTCGTCAGTTTGTCTCGGGAAATGGTAGCTCTGACCTGTGGTAGTCTTCATACAGAAGAGGAGTATTTCAATCTCGTCCATGCAGAGTCAAATAATCATTCATTCTGCAATTACCTCTTCATCACTGCTAAAGCTGTAATATACAGCTTCTTCCTCAGACATACAAGAATAAACAGCTCAACTTCACAGAGAGAGAGAGGCAGTTGACCAACTCCTTGCAGCCTTCAAACAAAAGGTGAGAAGTCGGATCCTCGTGTGAGCATCATCACCACCACAGGCAAAACAACACCTTAGATCTTTACAAGACTGGAATCCACGGAATCAACTCCTGGCTGAGCAGGGCGACTGCATCATTGTCCAGTTTCCAGCATAGAAGTGACATCACCCCCCTTCCCCCAAAAAAAAGAAAGAAAGGGTGAAGAAAGATTTTTCTGCTTAACAGTGCGAATACTAATCAGCTGTCACTCTCATTTAAATAGATAATATTGTTCTATAGTATCTGTTATGTTCTTCCACATGAATGTCAGATCTTATGTTCTTATACAGTATCATGTCAAAATAACTGTTAATGGCTTGTATTTAAAAAAAAAAAAACGTAATTCACATTATAACTGATATTTCGATGTAACATACCTCAACAAGAGTATGAGCATATAACCTCTCTGCCCTGACTGCAGAGAACCAAAAACCGGTTATATATATATATATATATCAAATGATATGAAACGAATTTCATTGATACTTAAAATTGTAACTGTAGTTTAGTGGAGGGGGGGTCAATAAAGTATTTGGACCCCATATCGACAGCAACCAGAAATAGGCTTATTGAACTTATAATGGAACATAATATATTATGTTAACATATTAACAGAATTGTTAATATATTAACAATCGCTGTCGATATGGGATCCAAATATTTTACTGTATATAACGTAGAGCATGGTTTACTTTGTGGCTGATACTTGCAGGTAGTTCTCAAGGCATTTTTTTTTTACAAATCTCTGAGTACTTAGCAACAACAGCTACAATAAACTGCCTAATAAAATAAAGTCTAACTTCAGGATGCAGTTTTAGAAGAAGACTGAGAGACTACCTCATGTGACTAAATAATCTTGGCTTTTATTTAAATCCATATTATGGGAAATTATTTTAAATATTATATACGAGGGTTGTTCGATAAGTCCGTGCAAAAATGAAGAAAACATAATTTTTTTGGGACAGACATTTTTTAATTTTCAACATAGTATCCTTTGAGGTCTATACACTTAGTCGCCAACGATGCTCGAGTGTTTTGATCCCGTCCATATTGTATGATTTGTCCAGCTCTTCAAAATAGGCAGTTGTTTCGGCAATCACCTCATAGTTTGATGAAAATCTCTTTCTAGCCAACCATGTTTTTTATATTTCGAAACAGATAGTAGAGCCAAATCTGGAGAGTGGGGGGGGGGTGCGAAAGAAGTTCGTAGGGTAAATCGAACAATTTGCAACAGTTCACACGTTGACGCTTTTTATCAAGTGTGAGCAAACGCGGCACCTATCTTGCGGATAGTTTTCTCATATGCAATTGTTCATGTAAAATATTATGTACGCGGTCATTTGAGATGGCCACCGCCTTAGCAATTTCAGGCACCTTCACTCGTCTAAGATCCATCAGTATATCATGGATTTTTTCAATAATTTCTGGAGTAGTGACCTCAACAGGCCGTCCAGAACGTTCAGCGTCACCTGTGCTCATATGGCCACTTCGAAAGTTACTAAACCACTTCTAAACCTTTCTAATCGAAGGTGCAGACTCACCATAATGTTTATCAAGCTTAGCTTTGGTTTCCTGAGCCATTTTGCCTTCCACAAAGTAATGTTTAATCACTACACGAAATTCTTTCTCATCCATTTTCACAAATCACGGTACTTGATCGATTCAAATGAACACCAAACACACAGTAATAGATCTATCTGACTGCTCTATCTAAACCTTTCTAATCGAAGGTGCAGACTCACCATAATGTTTATCAAGCTTAGCTTTGGTTTCCTGAGCCATTTTGCCTTCCACAAAGTAATGTTTAATCACTACACGAAATTCTTTCTCATCCATTTTCACAAATCACGGTACTTGATCGATTCAAATGAACACCAAACACACAGTAATAGATCTATCTGACTGCTCTATCTAAACCTTTCTAATCGAAGGTGCAGACTCACCATAATGTTTATCAAGCTTAGCTTTGGTTTCCTGAGCCATTTTGCCTTCCACAAAGTAATGTTTAATCACTACACGAAATTCTTTCTCATCCATTTTCACAAATCACGGTACTTGATCGATTCAAATGAACGCCAAACACACAGTAATAGATCTATCTGACTGCAACTTAGTGTGTGATCCTCCAACAGTTGCCAGCAACTAAAAATAACCTCGATACGTACTGGTGGCGCCATCTCTTAGACTTTGCACGGACTTATCGAACAGCCCTTGTATTAGGTCTCAGGTATATGCTGTATATATATATATATATATATATATATATATATATATATATATATATATATATATATATATATATGAAACCCTCATAGTCCTAAGCCTTTCCTTTAACTGTAAATCTCTATATTTCCATTTGAAAACTAATTTTACGATATTTTTATAACATATGTAGTATTACTTTTACAATATATTATTATCACTTGTATTTTTTTAAATACTCGTTGTATCTAATGCATTATATTTTCATTTGTACTATTTCTTCAGCACTAATAAAATTTCAATTTAATTTACTTCAAATTAACGAGTCCCAAGCTAGATATAGATAATGAGTTATATATTGTCTGATTTTGTCTGATTATGTAATTGAGAATGTCTGTCGCTCTTAATGCTTAATGCATTCCATCGAACATGGATTGCAGTAATACTGAACTGCTGTGAAAACAGAACTTGGACAAGAAAGTAGAATTTTCGACTTTGCTTATTGAATCCTCTTTGAGACGGCGTCATTCTTTTGAGGAGAGGAGTTTGACAGGAGTGTTTAGAATAATTGAAGGCACATATTTGAAGCATTTTCTCCGAACAGTTTGAAATTCTCAGATTAAAGACAGAGTTATTCGATATGTTCCAAATGTCTTAAAAATCATTAAAAGTATCATTGCTAGTTTGGAATCAAAAAGGTTCAAAAGACTGCTGGATACATATAGAATATAGTTATTAATTTCTCTTAAAATTTCAATATCTAGAAGAGAGAACATTTTATACATAATTATTGTCGTAACAAAAATATAGTTGCATATATCTGGAAATATTTAATGCTGCATGGAAGGATCAGACGTGTTGTGACAGGCTAAAGAGTCCAAACATGTTTAAATATTACAATCTATTTTTTTAAATAACAACCCCTTTTAATAGTAGCTGAGGCAGGTGTGTATCACTCTAAGAATTGATATTGAATACACAATATGATATTGAATTTTGAATTGAATTGAATTGAATTGAATTCAATTGATATTGAATTAACACAAGAGCGCAGTTTGTTCGCCAAGATGGTCGCTGACCTTCGATAGAAGATAGCACAATAAGAAGAAGAATATGTTTATTCTTGGAATATGATCGAAGGATAAAGACCTTGGTAGAGTCTGGTTTGACAAGAATCCTGAAAATATGGCTTTTGGTTCACTGAGCTAAAAATTTAGTCAACAACTACTCTGTAGGTTCTATCACCTTTTTTTTTTCTACAGTGAACTTAACACTTTAAGACTTTTAACGTATACTAAGTATTTTTAAAACAGTTCAACGTACAACTTTGAAAAATAATATAAGGATTTTAAACGTACTAATGGAACTTTGAGAAAGAGTAATAATACAGTATCGAAATTAAAGATTAGTGTTAATCATTCCCTTTAATAATTTCTTGAATTTATTCATTTCTTATCTAACATACCATTAGAATTTGGGACATGTTTCTCTGAAGCTTTCAGTATAGTAGTCAACAAGATTCTCACAATTAAGATATAGTCATCAGAAGAATAATAGCACTGTGGAGAATACTTCTCTTTATTTACACATTGAACAGCTGCTTTTATTACCCTGTGGGTGGAAAAGTTTTTAATTAAAAAAAAATAACATAACAGAGATTTCTGAAGTAAAATTTTCCGGAGAAGTGATTAATATTCATCAATGAATGCTAATACGGACAGAACTTCATATCATTTCTTTAAATATAATGCACTGTTCTGATAACTTATATTCAACAACGTCAATTTGTACAAACCTTTGTAAATTAATTTTGCTATTCTCACTATCGTCGTCGTCTAAATTTTCCCCTTCTTCGTCAAAGTCATCCTCTTCGAATGAAAACGTATCTGGTTCTTCCATATTGGCATGTATACAAGATTTAATGTCCCTGTTCCATTTATGTAACCTTTCCTTATCACAATATACCTCAGACTTTATCCCAGTATCTTTAGCTGGAAGTACAAAAAAGTATCAGAATTCATTATTGCAGAAGACGCTATAAATTTATCAAATTAAAGTATATAGTCTGTTTTGTTCATATCTGGTATTTACTCTAAGTATCTCTTTTGTTTCGCAAAATCACTGAAATATTCCCAGTGACTTGATTTTCTTCAAACAATTAGGCATTTCCAAATTAACTGTACCGTTCATGCTTGTTAATATGAATATGAGCACAGCAATCCCCCGATTAATACGATTTCAATTAGTTCGTCATTTTTTTCGATACCCAAATTCGATTAGTGCGCCTATATACATCTTAAAAATAAATGTTACAGATTTTTAAAATTGTCTATCTGTACATTTTTATGACTAACTATTTTAAAAAATCACTCACCAGGATTAAATAATTTAGTTACCGATTTAAAACATTTCACAAAGTTATTTTTAATGGCATGCTACACTATTTCCATGTACACTATGTATACCATGTATTCCATGTTCCAACTTTACTGCAAATATTTATGTCTGCTAATTATATAGCATTCTACTGATCATGTCTGCTCTGCAACTGTTTTCCTTACTTTTTTTTATTTTAAAGTATTTTCCCAACCTTTCATCATGAGCAAAAGAATTAGTGAGCAAAAAAGTATGAAATTAATGGAAAAAGTAATCTCAGTGAAAGAAAAACTTGAAATAATAAAGACAAATCAACAAGGCGAGTCCAGAGCAAAGATAGGACAAGAACACAAAAATGAGTGAATCAACTATAAAAGCAATTTTAAACAAAGCTGCTGAATACAAAGAGAAAGGTAAGGCTGCTTCAAGTTCATCATGCATGCAGGACACTCGAAATCAAAGTATTATAATGATTGAATTAGAGAGACTTCTTTCTAGATGGATCGAAGGTTGTAACCAAAAAAGGATCCCACTAAGAACTGGCCTTATTTAATCAAAAGCATTAAGTCTCTTGCAACCTTGAAAGAAAGAGCTATCAATGATGGAAAAGAATTCAACGTTAGTGCTAGGTGGTTTGAGAAATAGCCTACATAATGTTCTAATCACAGGCGAAGCTGCAAGTGCAGATATGGAGATGGCCGCAAATTATCCAGAGATTTTGAAGAAAATTGTGTAAGAAGAGGGGGGGGGGGGCTATTGTGACTAACAAATATTTAATATCGATGAAATCGGCTTTTTTTTTTTTTGGAACCGAATACATTCCAAGACTTTTTCTGGCCAAATCAGACCTGGTTCTAAAGTGCAAAGTCGAATGAAATTACTGTTAGCAATATGCGAGCCGTTTGGAAGCACATTCTTCTACATTGTGCAAATGATTTTAGAGGCTTTTCAAATGAATCTAAGTTAATTAAATCTCATTCTGAGAAATTAATTGATTCTAATCTACTAAATTTAGATGCACAGCGGAAAGATCCTGAAGAATATGAAGAAAATTTAATCACTGACAAGTCCAAAGAGATTTCACGGAAACAAATAGAAAATATTTTTCGTGCAACAGAAGTTTTTAAGCAGCAGCGCTTAGAGACTGACCCTGATGAAGAGAGAACTAGTAAAATTTGCAGAAAAGGCAATAAAGCTATACCGTCAGTTGTATGAAAAAAAGAAACAGAATGTCCGCCAAACTACGTTAGCTCAATTCTTTGTTAAGAAGCAGAATATTAAATGTATATTCTGAATATGTTTTATTGTCTTTCAGCTTCATGGGTTTCCTTTAACCAGGTCCTGAGACATACCCTAATTCTTTTATTAAAAAAAACAAGGGTCAAAAAAGAAGTTTGAGCAACGGATTATACTTTTTCCCATAGGTTATTCGATTATTCGATTCGATTTATTATATTCGATTAGTGCGTTTTCGATTAATGCGCCTGTTTTAAAGAACTCATTAGGCGCGTTAATCGAGAGATTGCTGTAGTTGTTAATGTTTCAAATTATGGTATAAACTGGAGATCTATATAAACTGAATGGTCCTGTGAATTTCTAAATAAATAAAGCTTAAAATTTTCTGAGAGAAGTTATTTCTGCAACAGCTTCATGCAGCTCGGCTATCTTTTTTTTTTTTTAAATACCAGTATAAAATATTTGCTATTTATCTATCACTTAACATTTTACTTTAATCACAGTAGTGCTTAAAGTGAAACGTTACTTTAAGCCAGTGATTTTCAACCTTTTTCATGATACAGCATACCTAGACTAATTATTACAATTCTACGGCACACTAAAAATATATATATTCGTTTAATGTTTTTGATGATCTGCCAAAAAATAGGCATAATTTTGATTGATTTACACACACAAGAAGATGGAAGACCAGACACTAATAAATAGATGCGCAAATTACGACATTATTTCTTTCAATTAATTTGTTTTCATAAATCTCGCGGCACACCGGTTGAAAATCGCTGCTTTAAGCACTTGAAGATCAGTAGTGATTTTTTCACTATTTTTTTTTTTCAAACGAAAGCGTAAACTGTTAGGTGAAATATTGGATTAAAATAGCCATATTCTTTTCCTTTCTTTTTCACTTCTGTATTGTGAATAAACAATTACATATCTTTATTAACATGTAAAATCAACAAATAAGTCTAAATTAGCGCATGGAGAATGTAATCTCTGACCATTAAAAAAACATGTTGTGGTTTGAAAACTGAAAGGTTTCCCATTAATGACATTAAGTGGTATGTTTATATATTTAAGTTCTGTGTCAGGACAAAATTACACGGGATAAAATTGCGCTGCAAAAATTACACGAGGACGAAATTACTCAGGGACAAAATTACACAGGGAAGAAATTACACAAAGAAAAAATTACAAACAAAAGTTACACATAGATAAAAATACACTAAGAAAAAAATTAAAAGGAAAAAATACACAAGTAAGAAATTACACATAAAATAAAATTTACCAAAAATTGTTCAAAATTTATAACCAGCAAGGGATAAATCACTAGTGCAGATTGCGCAATGGGATTAAGGACGTGGTTGAGTTGGAAACTCAAAATGATGTAGTAATTAGCTACCCTAATTAGTACTTACTTCAGATTTACAAGGAATAATTTCCTAAGGTAAAACCAATCGACAATTCTTAATCACCATGAACTGCTCAAGAATTTCAAAGAATTGTTTGGGTGAAGGTATTAAGCAAATTTTTGTCTTACATTCTTCAGTTCTAGTTTAGTGACTCGTAATACAACTAGTGTATAACGTGCGACGTAATAAATTTCGTGATTATTTTTTTAAATTAATTTTTAATTTACCCATGGCTGATTTTGAGTACGGCGTTAGTAATAAAGGTGGGCAAATTATAATTTACAAAGGATTTGAGTTTGTTCGTCACCGTGAAACTGCTATCGGAACTATTCATTGGCGTTGTGCAAAGTTTAGAACTTTACATTGTCGATCGCTGCTCCATACCAGAGACAACAAGATTATCTGTGAGTGTTCAGAACACTCACGGATAATCCTATTAACACTGTCATGTTAATAGGACTTTTGAATCTGAAGCTCCTCAACTTGCAAATCAAATGAAAAAAATAAGTCGAATCCTGGCGCAATGGCTCGTGCAACTTTTTGGAAATTTTTGGATAACATTGTTAAAGAATTATCTTTACAACATACAAACTATTTGCAGCATTTAACTGGTCAACGAAACCCAGGATCGTAGGTACATTTCGTTAAAACAACATATTTCAAATATTGTACAAAATTACAATTCTAATAGACGATTGGCTTTTTTACGTTGTATAGCTTATATGACTTAGTGTTTGTTTTTTATTATTTTTTAAAACAAAAGTAATTTTTGTAATATTAAGAAAGTTTATGTGTTTAATTTGACAACAAAATACCAATAATATTTTAATCGAATTAAAGTCAACAGGTAGGTCTTATAAAGTATTACAAAATTAACGGAACTCTTATCTGAAAATAAATATAAAATTCATCATAAAAATTTAAAAACTCTAAAGTAAAAAACTTCGGTATGAATATTCAAATTTGTGTAATTTTTGCTTAGTGTATTTTTATCTATATGTAATTTCATCCTTGTGTAATTTTGGCAGTGTAATATTATCCCGTGTAATTTTGACATGTAACCGTTAAGTTCTACACAGCATTATGTTGATGTCGCCACTGCATTATTTGCAGAAAATAGTTTCTAATAGGCCGATATGTTTCTAAGTGGTGCTGAGAGAGAATAATCTCAATGCAAAAGGATAAAGCAAATGCGGTTGCTGTCATCTTCAGCAGGGAAAACAGGCTTAAAGATAAGGCATGTTTTCTTCTTTTAGTCTCTTTAAAATCGCATTTGAATTGATTTTTAACTTGCAAATGTTTCGATTAGAAACATACGTTTAGAATCCTAGATACAGGCAAACTAAATATTTAACAATGTTTTCCAGCTATATTAACCTTCAGATTATCAAATAACTTACCAGATCCATGAACTATCGTGTCTGATATGTCCTGGATATTTTTCCTTCCATTTAATAAAAACTTGTGTGGTAATGAACCTGTCTGCTTTTGAATCGCAGAAAGAATGATTTCTTTTATTAGTCTTGTAACTTCGGTAGAGCAATTGTTGACGGAGGATTCTATACATGTTTTTACTGAAGTAGACAACCTATATTAAAAAAAACAAAGAAAGTCATTCATAAAGATATCGGGTTATTTCATACTACTAATTCAATTAATCCCATTTTTATCTGAATACTACGACGAAGAGCAGTTAGCTTACAATACTCTTGTAAGGTAATTACTGTAGATGAGCTAAGGGTTAGATAATCCCAAATCAATTGGCACAGAAGCTCAACTTCCACCTACAGACACATTTCCAAAGCACACATGCCTACTGTGGGATTCGAATGCATTAAAGGTGTCCATTCTGCTTATCAGAATGGTGATTTCAAGTTCATGTATAACATATTTCTTCCGTCGCCAAAAGACATTCACAAATATCTATGCCCACAGTGAGAACTGAAGCCGAATCCAATCTGGATTTAAATCCTACCATTGGGATGAATATTTGTGAGTGTCTTTAGGTAATCGAAAAAGTACTGTATATCATATATAAATTTAAAATTATTAAATCCTAGCTGTTTGTGATAGTCAACATAATGTATATCACGAAACAGAAGGGTCTGATAATTTAAAAGTGAAGTATCTGTTTAAAATAATAATTATGATAATCTAAGGTAGTGTAGGGATTAGATTGTCAGTGAACAAGGTTTCTTTATTTATTAATTTATTTTTAAATGGTAAATGAATTTCGTTGCCCACTGTGAGACCCGCCTGCTCATTGGAAGCTTGAATGCACTTCAAAAAATTTCTCTTTGACCTCTAGAGCAGGCTTCCAGATTACCTAACCCATATTCCATCTCCGGTATTAATGGGCGACCGACAGCTTTACAGTCTTTGATGGTTGGAATTCATTTCGAAAAAATATTATATGCTATGCTTCGAGACTTTTTTTCTTACTATCTGAGCCCTCCCGCTTCGCCGAGATAAACTTATACTGCTAGCGGTTCACTTCAGGGTATTTACGCTAGTATTTGGCGCTGGTGCTTTGTCATAGTATAGAACTGTGAGCATTATAACACATCTTTGTAAACAACATTAGAAGTTTCATCATCCTCGACAACATGCTATATATAACTGCCTGTGTCCGAAACATTCACATCTTAAATCTCATCCTGCATATCTAAGGATATGTCCTTGGGCTTTATTAATCGTCATTGCAAAACAAACTCTTATTGGAAACTGTAACCGTTTGAATGCAATACCTCTTTATATCACAGCTTCTATCATATTCGGTTTCAACGATTTTACTTGAAGCCTAGTTCCATTGCAAAGATTTGGGAGTGCAGATTTCGAAGCAACATAATAGGAATACCTATTTTCAATTTAAGCTCATGACTAGGCAATCCAGGTGGATTAAGCGAATTTAAAAATCCCACGAGAAAATGAACTACATGATGTATCAACATCAGTAGATACATCCACAGAAGTATCTACTGATTGTGAACACTAACAGATCCATTAACCCTATTAAGAACAAACTCGTTCATTATTGACACAGCGTCATTTCGAGGTGCGAGGATAGCTCTCTCTGAACCAAGAAGGTGACTTTTCTGTTATGTTCTAAATAGATGGGTACACACTGAACAAAAGTTCGTCTTCAGTTCGAACAATTTTTTCGATATTTAGGTGTATATATATAATATAATTTTTCCGTTTCTTTGCTGTACTTCACCATTGCTAATTTTTAACATTTTTGAAGAGAAGGAATGTGTATTTGAGTCTCCATATAAGTGAACACGCAATATTTTGAGAGAGAACTTCTCTATATCATGCCGTAGTAACGATTTCGTAAGGGAGGCATTCATTTCGTGCGCTCTGGTTCCGTGGGATACGACGGGCAATGTGTGTCGAAATCAACGCCAAATAAACAGTTATTCCACCCATTCTTCGATTGTCTGATATGATAAGTGTTCTGTCGACTGTTTCAACAGACTTTTTATGGGGCATTGTACATTCATCTCAAACAATCAGAGAAACCCGTTGTAATATCACACTTAATATCGCAATAACTAACAATGTAACAACAAATTTTAACAATATTTAAAAAATTTCTATCGACTGCTTCAACAGATCTTTATGTGACACTGAACAGTCATTCCAATTATATATATATATATATATATATATATATATATATATAATTTTCTAGAAATTGTACACAGCAGCTACAAAACAACATAAAAATTAACTGTCTAAATTGTTGTCTAAATAGCTTGCATTTTTTGCCTCTAATCCAACTCCATCGAGCAATAAATTCGATCTCTAACATTAAGTCAAAACTTCAATTTTAACATCAAGGCAAACTGTTAATAATTAATGCAAAATAATAATATCTTCATCGTCCTTCAAAAATCGTTTTATGTAAATAAGGGCACTCGTTATCAGCAGCCTGAATATTTTTGAGTTATACAGATTATCTGGAGTCATTTTTAAATAATCGTAATAAATAATTTTGGAGGAAAAAATACAATCAATGCCTCAAAATTCATCACATTGCTGAAATGTTTCGGGACATTTACTAAACCAGCACTAAAGTTCATAATGCAACTTTTACTTATTTTTAAATTGACTTTCTTTTTTTTTATGCAAAAATACTTGGTTGGAGGGATGGTAAAATGAGTGCATAATACCGGTTAAAGTCCACAGGTAGCGAGATGAAACCAAGATTCCCATCTGAGTCTTCTAAACACGAATCTATATCTTGAGGACGTAGATGAAGCAAACACTCCTGCGTACGAAAGCTTTCTACATCTTAAAAAAATAAAAAAACAAGATTTTTTGCTTAAACACATCGTGAATTGCATCGCTGTCATAGCTCATCAAAAGCATCAAAGATAGATTAATTCCCGTTAAAAAGAATGTAGATGATGGTTCATATGTATGCAAATCTTACCTTTTCGGTGTAATCTCAAGTATTTCTCTGAAGCATTCTTTAAAAGGATGAACAGAAACAGAACGCTTTCTCTGAAGATATTCCATGATGTTCTACTACATCGTAACGAAGCACTCTTATTTACACAAATGAGGGAAGATTCTGATATGCTGAAAATACAAAAATAAAAAATGTATTCAAAATAAACATGTTTTCTCTTAACTTATCAGAAGGGTCCAAATTATCCAGTTTTTACTTCATTTAGATTAAAAGATTCATTGAAGTTAACCCATCGACTAGTTTGTTTACCAATCAACCAATTTGTTGTTTGTTATCCCTTTAAATTCAACGACCTTTTTTGGACAATGCACTAGTTTTATGAGCGTTCTATTGTTAACCATTCACAAATTTCACAGTGCGTAAATACAATTTATGTTATCTTTTTAATTTGCAATACTATTTTGAGATCAACATATATTTGTCATAAAGTAAATAGGCAGCTTATTCTTTTAAAATGCTCGGATCTCAACATTTTACATAAACGACCACATCAGACAAGATGAAGCATTAGAAAAAGGAGTGGAGGAGGAAATACGAAATACGGAAAATTAGAAAAAAAATTTAAAAATTCAAGTATCATATACTAGATAATGGTATCATGTTCCGGCAATGTTATATATATATATATATATATATATATATATTAAATTCTACTATTTAATATATATATATATATATATATATATTAAATTCTACTATTTAATATATATATATATATATATATATATAAAAAAGTATGCTGATTTAATATATATATATATATATATATATATATATATATTAAATTCTACTATTTAATATATATATATATATATATATATATTAAATTCTACTATTTAATATATATATATATATATATATATATATATATATATATATATATATTAAATTCTACTATTTAATATATATATATATATATATATATATATATATATATATATATATATATATATATATATATATATATATATATATATATTAAATAGTAGAATTTAATATATATATATATATATATATATATATATATATATTAAATAGTAGAATTTAATATATATATATATATATATATATATATATATATATATATTAAATTCTACTATTTAATATATATATATATATATATATATATATATATATATATATATTAAATTCTACTATTTAATATATATATATATATATATATATATATATATATATATATATATATATATATATATATATATATATATATATATATTCTCTTGAACTGGCCATTCTTGCTCCTCTTCTTTGAGAAAAGCAAGATTTGTTGATTAATTTAAGTACATATCAATGTTCTGAAAATAAACAGAAAACCTTCAGATTATTATCGGGTTTTGTCCCTCAGAGATAAAAGAAGAGCAACAAAAATCAAATAATCAATCAGAAAATAGAAAATAATTTAGGAATTTTACACAAACAAATTGAAGAAATCAAGAAACAATGGACGTTCAATAACCGAAGAAAATTATTTTATGTAATTAGATGTGATCCATTTAAACTCTTTCGAAGATATATATTTGCTTTTTTTTTTTAGAAATATAGTGAATCCCAATTATCAGCTTGCTATAATAAATAACTTAAGAAAATGCGACAATTATATCAAAAAAAAATAAATATCTCTTACCTTTGACTAACATTCTGTAAATATTTATCCGAATTCTCTTGTAGATTTTTCTCCAAACACTGTCGGACTTGTTCCTTCCATATAGTTATTTGACCGGTGTCACACAGTTCGAAATCTTCTGTATGCTGATCAGTACTATATAATTCTGTACAAATAAAACATATGTATAAATAAGCACACACACACACACACACACACACACACACACACACACACACACACACACACACACACACACACACACACACACACACACACACACACACACACACACACACACACACACACACACACACACACACACACATCGGCTGGCCGCTGAATTAGAAACCGTTATGCCGATGTACGTAAATGCCACTTTCGCAGCGTATATGCAAAATACTTCGTCACAAGCGTCACGGCGTGTTCTAGACAACTATTTAAGTATGCTGTTGGTCAATAGTGTTAATCACAATGGAAAAAACAAAGGATCGTTCGGAGTTTGATAAAGGGCTTACTGTGGGTGCCCATCTGGCTGGATGCCATGATTTTGAAAACAGCAGAACCAACTGGTTTCTCAAAAGGTAAGATATCTCCGATTTGTAATCAGTGGGAAAATAACCCACATTGCTTGTCTTAGAAACATTACTGTAGTTCTAAAACAATCTGTCAGGAACGAGATCGCAGTCGTCTGAGAAGGCTTGTACGGATAAACAGAACTTTTCCAGTTCCAACAAAATAGGCTGTTCCCGACCCATATCTCACCGAACTGTGGGCAGGGAACTGAAGAGGATCGGTATTGGAAGTTGCATACCTATACATAAAAATAAATGTTTCTAATTCAGTGGCCGGGATTTCTATCTCACATCTGATAATTTATCTTCATGTCACTAATGAAAATATCCTTTTTCAGAGAGAGAGAGAGAGAGAGAGAGAGAGAGAGAGAGAGTAGACAAAAAGGGAGAGAGGCACTGCCATTTCCAGACGAAATTTACCTTCAATGCTTGCCTGTTCTTTTTGTATACAGCATATACTAATGAACCATACTGCTATAAATAAACTCAAAACAGATAATTGGGGAAATGAAAAGTACGAAACTATGAATCTCGTTTAGGAACAATCAGAACGACTTAAATTTGCCCTTCATAGCATTTCGATGTTCACGATCGTTCGACCCACAAGCAATACAATTTTTAGTAGTAACAAGTATCCCCTGTATGAGTCTTTTCCGAAGAAAAAATCTCACTAGAGAACACTATATGCTGTGTGTGGTATTTGCGTGTGATCAGTTACATCTATGTAGGTAACAATATACAAATATATACGTCTATTAATTTAATCATTAGGATCTGCCCCAATTAGATTATCAGATAAGTTTTTATTTTAATCTTGCGTATGATATATTATTGAGTTCGGAAATTTATGTAGGGAACATCCTTTTTTCTTTTCTTTTTTTTCGGTGATTTTATTATGCATGTATGTTTCATTCATTAATCGTGAATGCGTTTTAATGGCATTATAGTGCAACATATTTTATAATAATTAATTAATTAAATTTAAGATATTTAATTATAGCCTGTGTAGCTCAGTGGATGTGGCGTTTGCATACCACCGCGCTAGGCCGCACGAAGGAAGTCTTGGTTTCGAGTCTAGTCGGCGACTAGAGGAAATTTTTCTAAGCCTTTTTTCGACCGGTTCCCGAGTTAGTCGATCTCTGGCACGGGCAAGCAGGTTTTTCCTCCCGGAAACTCGGGTTTTTCGTCCTGTAAACTCAAGAAAATCGACCGTAGAACCCACATTATTTCAGACATTAAATATATTGTGTTAGGGTTAGAGACCACGAGATGGCGGCACATTTGAGCCGTCTCTCTTCACTGCGTACCGCTTAATTAGTGATAGCCTTGGGCCATCTGTCTCTGATTGGGTACCAGTGGAGATTGAACTGCCCGCTCAGTCTCCAAAAGTTAGATAGGGCTAAATGGCCTCGCCTACTCCCGTATATACGGGAATAAAAAGGCGTTAGCTGATTTTTTTTTATTTTTTTTTTATATTTAATTATGGTGATCTATTTTTACTCTTGACACAGATATTCATCACTAAAAATAAAATGAGTGGATGATCTTGGACTATTGTACCATGTACGTCAAGCACATCTTCGGCTTATTGATGTTAATATATAAGTTACGTTTAGAAACATGTAATATTGATTAAGTATTTCTTAAACAGTGATTAAGGATCTGAAAATTTGCTGGAATATCGAATACCCTTATGTTGTGCTGCACTATGTACTTGACATTAAAGGACTGTTTGCTAAGAGTGCAATTGCCAATGGGCAAATATCCTGATTCTAATTGCAGCCTTTGATACCAATTTCGAATATTGAATTTCTGATTCCTCTGTTGTTAACTAAAAGCATAAATAAATCCTCAATCAGCGTAAAAGGACAGAATATTCCAATCGAAGCATCAGGCTGGAGGAATTCAAAAAAAAAAAGAAAAAGAAAAAGAAACAGAAACAAGTGTTTAAATATGTAAGAAATGCAGTATCTGGATCTTATATCAGAAAGTATTATTATTTCGTCGTTCTACCAGTATAGATATTACTATATCTAGAGTGACAACGAGTATGAACTCCACACACAAATCCTACTGTGCTGGAGTTCGCAGCATTTGTTTTTTCTTTGTCTATTGTTTTCTGAGGGATAAAATGGAACAGCCGTTAGAAATCTGTTTCAAAACCTAGCCCACAATGACCTGAATGCTCGAGATTTTTTCAGGTAAGGAAATTCTTCCAGACACTCATAAAAATATGCGTTTCATAATACCATTTTGTATAATGATGCAAATAATTATCACAATGATGTCATAATGGTGATAATGAATTGTGAAATTATATATTGTAATAGTAGAGGTATTACAAAATATAATTTTGATACGATTGAAGCAATAGTCGTTTGGCATATCGATTGTACACATAATTAGCTAATTTTTATGTGTCTAAGTTTGTCTTTAAAATGGTTCAACTGAAATTAAATAAACTGAATTTAATAGTTAATTACAAATATTAAATTTTATTAAATTCCATGAAGTCATAGAGGAATTCGTATTATCATTTCGAAGAAAAATAATAATAATCGGTGTTTAACCAAAGAGTTAAACACTGATTCTTTTAAACAATCAATACTTTAGTATTCATGCCATTAATGATCATGCATTATATGCTTCTTAAACTAATATAAAATACAGTTTTAAATTTTTCAGCATTCAATTTTTGATTGTAGATGTTTTCATCATTTTCGCGAGATTATCATATCATTAACGAATTAACGAAAATAAGGAATCTGTGATAAGATTAAACGTACTGTACTGAAATTCGGTATTTTAGATCCCTACTAAAATTTATTAGGTCATCTTAATTTTAGCTTCATCTGGAGGACTATTTTTGTAGAAAACAATTTTCAAAATCTTTCGAAATGATGTAAAGTGAAATTATGCTCTGGCTGGATATGATTTAATAAATTGTGCAATTAGGATTTCAACTCAAATTCATCTAAAATTCTGACCGACAATGTTTTTCACACCATTAACAAAAACAAATGCTAAGCTTAGCGCGAAATTTATGAAATCTATTTTTGTTGCTGTTTTTCGTAACTTGATTTTAAGGTAAGAATTTAAAGTGGAAACTTTTGTGACGTGCGTATTAATGAGGTAAAATTTATGGATAGCAAGCACATATATCTCCTAACCTCACTAAGAAGTGAAATTCAATATGCTTCTCAAGAGGCTTTCAAAGATCATGTGATTCTTTATCTCCAGCTATAAAGACATACTTTAGTGTTCTTAGCTGAATTTCCTGTATTTAAATATCTGCTCTGCTTCTGTCAAAGTATTAAATTTCTAACTGAACTCTGTGCCATCAATCATTTCGATTTTACTTATGTAATTGCCAAGCTAGCTAAAATTTTCAAGCTTCAAACTAAACAAATAAAACTGAAAAAGATAATTTTCTATTAGAGCCTCCATAGCCCAGTTTCAAAGAAACCGGGATGAATTCGAACCCAGTTTGAAAGACCTGGTGGGTTCGAATTCCGTCCATGACAGTAAGAACCTTTATGCATTTCAATTAAACGTGAGCTATCGGATCTCATACTAAAGTGGAGGAGTTTTTCTCCCAGATACTCTGGTTTTTCGTCCCTCAAAACAGGAAACCGACGGTGAACACACATATCTACAAACGACATTAAAATACTCACTCTTAGGGGTAAAGCAACAGAGGACTGGCAAGCTGCTTTAATTACCTAAAATCCATAATTAGGGGACTCAATCCATCTCGGACGGAAGTAGTAAACAAATGACGCCATTTCATGGTCCTAAACCATAACTCGTATTGTTGTTGGAAACAGTACGTTTCTCGGTCGAATTTATTATTATTATTATTATTATTATTATTATTATTATTATTATTAAAAAAATCAGCTAGCGTCTTTTATTCCATTATTGGGAGTAGACGAGGCCTTTATTATTATGATGATGATAAATTACAGGCTTAAAATTTCTGACTTAAAAAAAAAAAACAATAAAAAACTTGCGGGATCCAGATATTGAATAACTCAGGTTGAAAGACAAAAGGGGGGAAAGTTCTTGTAGTCGATAACTAAAATCCTGACATATGTTATAACACTCCTTCCTTCGGTCATCTAACATTGTGGAACCAGTAATGTTGCCACAAGGCTATATCAATCACCCGGTAATTAACCACTCGGCTCTCCCATTTATAATCTGCGTGAAAGAGCAACCATATTATGTAATTGTGTTAATGAGAGGAATGTGGAATACTATGGAAATGCTTATGAGGAAAAACCAATTGTATATTCGTGAATGAGTTTGAGGAAAGAATAGTTTGTATGAGAGGGACGGCCTACACCTGAATACGTTGGGTATTGGAAATTTTATTCATTGGCATGCAATCTGATGACCAAAGTCAGGAAACTTGTTTACGATGGGAGGAATGGTTATAATCTTCGTGAAAGAGCAACCGTATTATATAATTGTGTTAATGAGAAGAATCTGGAATATTATTAGAAATTATTATGAGGAAATACCAATTGTATATTCGTCTGGTTCGGACTTATTAAACTAGTGTAAGGATCAGCATAAGAAAGCCATTAGAGAATAACAGAGATATCTAAGTTGTTCAAATGGATCGTGCAAACTAGAAAAGTGAGAAACAAAGCATGCAGGTAATATTACGTCTCTGACATATGACAAATGGGAGTATCAGAAACAAAGGGGTCAAGTTTGTTGCCATGGTGAACACGTTGGGGCTTACTGAGTGTAGGCATTAGTGAGACTTGGCTATCAGGTGCAGATATACTAACTGGTGATGAGTGTAAAGGATACAATATTTTATAGTTTTTAAGCAAGATAGACAAAACGGGAGAGGAGGGGTGTGCTAATGCTATTCGATTATTTGAATCCAGTATAGAAAGTATAGAATACTTTTCTATGTGTCAGTGAGTTTGAAGTCATCGGTTGTAAGAAGAACAAATACTGTACATAGTGTGATATTAGATCGGTTACCAGTGACAACGAAATGCATTACCAATAAACGTGATGGATGCGAAACGAGTAATCATCATGGGCGACTTTAATTATCCGAATATTGATTGGTTAGCGAAGTTTCATTCTTCTCATGAGAATTCACACCTTCTTCATCAGATTTATTGAGCAGTCACCAGAAAGCTTCCTCAATAAGAATGTGATAGAAGAAACTCGAGATCAAAAGAGTGTTAGATCTCATTATTGTCAAATGGCCGGGAATGCCAGGTCACTGGCATTCCTGGCCATCTATGAAAGTCCCCTTTAATGACACGCCAATCACACTGTAAGGTGCTCAAACACTTGCTAATAACTGCATGCCAGCAGCTGATTAATGCACTGTACTGAACCGGTTAGTAACATGAATTGGAATACTTCCTTATCAACTAGCGCCAAATCCTGCTGCCACTTACTTTGCAAGTTCGTGAATTGAGGAGGAAGAACCAAATACAGTGGTTGCAGGGTGTGTGTGTGGGGGGGGATGTTGGGGCTAGGAGTGGATGGGAATCGGGTTCCCTCAGCGTGGGTGGGCGGCATGTTTGAGAGTCTTGTCACTTCTCACATGCTCATATTCCTAGTTATTTCTTTCTTCCAATATACAATTACAACTCAAAGAAACACGATTTCACTGGGAATCAAGCATTCTCCCAGAAAAATATTTAAAAATCATAATAAACAAAAACTCAACAAAAATAACATTAACCCACATTAATTCTTACCAAAATTTCCATATCCACTTTTCCAACCTTCGTGGCCTAAACAGAAACATAAACGATGTCCACCACCACCTACAGTCATCTAAAGTAGAATTACTATTCGTAACAGATCCCAGTTGGTAACATCAATAACCACTGTCCACATCAACTACACGACATCATTTATTCGGCTACAAGGGCAGCATTTGTGCATTCATCAGAATCGACATCCATTTTAAAGACTGCTAAACCCTCGGAGTTTCTTCCCCATTTGATCTGCTTCGCCTCAAATTTAGTTACCAAATTAATCTGTCACTCTAATTTGATGTCTCTATCTTGTCCTCCTCAAAACTCTAACTCCTGTTTCTAAAGTTCGATTTTTGCAGTCGTAACTTTAAGAGTCGTTTTTCTGGAAAACTTCAATGTCCACAACTCTAACTGGCTTGAATTTTCCAATTTCATAGATGAAGCAGACAGGGATGCCAATGTATTTGCCATTATCAACAACCTAACACAAATCATCAATATTCCTAACAGAATACTTGAAAGCCCCTTACCACCATATACACACACACCAATCCGCCAACACACTCGATCTCTTATTAACAAACTTCATTTCCAAATATACTGGGGATACCATTTCCCCTCTTGGTAACTCAGACTACAACTTCATACAAGTCTCCTTTGCCATGGAATAACATTCATCCAAGAGTTCTCAGTTCTGTATCCTTTTGTACTATACCGGTCCCAAATGGAATGACATCCGTGACTTCTACCACCTCCTTTCCATGGTCCGACTACTGCCTCAGTTCTCCAGATCCAAACGCTGCTCAGACTGAATAACAGAAATCATTATGAAAGGAATCAAGGCTTTCATTCCAAAGAAAGGGGATAAAAGTCAGCCACCAAACTACCATCCAATTACTCACACTTCAGTTCTCTCTAAAACTGTGTAGAAGGTCATCAACAGCCAACAACCACCACCATCTGAAGACCCCCGCCCAATTAATCAGTGATACCAGCACCAAACTTCTAGCTATCACCGTCCACTTCAGGTCTTAAGCCATGGAAACTTCAGAAAAAGGTACGTAGTCAATTTCAACATTTCATAAGCATTTAATCTAGTTTAGCACAGGGTTTACCAAACAACCATTCTATGGTCTATCTTCCACCCTCTGCAACCAGATCGCTGATTTTCTCGCATTGTTCACTACAAGTCATGTTGGATGGTTTCATCTACTAAACGTTTCTCACCAATGTTGGAATTCCAGGGTTCTCTATTTTGTCAAACTTTCTCCCTCCTGTATATCAATGACCTGCTGTCATAGATTTCAAATGCTAGCTATAGGTTCGCAGATAACGACACACTCCATTCCTACTTTTCATTTGACAAACTTTATAGTGTCCGATGTTACAACCCTCATGATCCACCATGACCAACGTCATGATCTCTCACTAGAGCAATGACAGCCTTGTAAGATTACAGACAATGCCGCCAAAACTTAGCCCCTTTGATCTCTTACAAGAAAGAGGTCATATCCCTTTCCCTAACCTTATATACAACAATAATAATCTTATATAAACATGATCAGATTTACTTCCATGGACTGACTTAAACCTCTAACCTTTCCTGGCACAAACACATCTCAACCATAGATTCTGAAGCAGTCAGAAATTTGGTCTGATCAAGACATTACAGTACACCTTTACAGCTGCTAGCTCTGTACAAATCCAAAATTTGCGCAACCAATGAATATTGCGGATATATTTGGTGTAGTGAACCAAAACCTGCTCTACCTTTGTTGTATGGTATCCAAAAGATGAACATACGGTTAGCTGCTACTCCAGTTAATGATCTCTCTCTCTCTCAGATCCGCTTCAAGGTTTCTGCGATAGATACTCAGTTTCCGCCTTATGCCAGTTTTACACAGATTTCCACAGATAATGATCAGTGATAGTGAGCAATTCTGCTGAATTGCTCACTATCATTCCTTCACTTTCCTCCATAATAAACAAGAGCTGCTACTGCTGCTGACCAACAGCTATTTACTATCCAGCTTGAAACTGTCTTGAACTTTTCTGCCTACTCTTTCCTTTTCTCTGCTCCTTTTCTGTAGAAAAGTTCAACTTCACCTAGCCCAGAAGTATACAACCTTCTGTTGTTTAAAAAAATATCAACTCTTTTTTTTCCCAATCCATACATGGCACCGATAAGCTGTAGTTCTTGCAACTTTTGATGTGTGGGTCAGATATACATACGCTGCTTGGGAAACATTAACAAACATCATAGTGTGAGAAACAAACAGCCATGGCACCCACCTTAATAAGATGTAGGACCTCCTTTCTCTAAAATGACTGCGGCAATCCTACTGGGCATACTTTCTACAAGCGAACGATAGCCATCAATGAGAATTTTAGATAATTTCTTCCTGTAGGTGCAATGAGTTACTGGACTGTTGTGGACGGACGTCCCTTGTCTTACATCCCATAGATATTCAATAGGGTTGGGATCAGGGTGCTGTGGAGTCCAGTCAAGTTAGGTGATGTTTAAGTTCACAAACCACACAGTTACAGCAATTTTCCAAGCTTTCACGTTCCACTATACACACTATTTGCACCACTGAAGATGATGCTACTTGTTGGTTTCGGTAATGTGGGATTTACATACTGCGGTCCTACGAGGAAAACTAACGTTGTGAGAGTCGGTTCTGAATGTTTTTGTGCAAATTTGTTTCATTTGATGTGTCGGCCTACGATTGGCTGTTTTTTACATATTATCCTTTGTAGTACCCTATAGTCACGTTTGGTGAGTGTAGTGGATCGTCCACTTCTGGTAGCACTTACAGTTGATTCCATTCGATTACATCTCAGTATGGTATCACTAACTGTTTACCTGAAAAAGGCTCTGTTATTAAACAATTTGCTGAATAGATAGGTCTGCAATATGGCATCCTATCACAACGCCTCTTTCAAACTCCGTCAGTTCCCTTCTCGCAGCTATTTCACCAGGACACAGTTGCACTAACTTGGGAGCATCACATTCCTCCAATTTATATTGCCTAAAACATGTGACTCGTTAGATGGCATGATGCGACTTGCCCATGGGAGTCTATTGATTTCTTTCTAAGCAGTTTATAGTATGTACTCACTACTTCCCAGCAGAATTTCCAGCCCCTCTAATGGTAACTTCCCATTATTCTACCAATCAAAAATCTGAAAATCTTCCAAAATTTAATCTTCTAAATATATCTGCACAATATACGTATTAACATATCATTTCTCTTCCTACTATCTATCAAACTCTACAGACTGCGTGCTCTAATCCTGTTCTCATAATCAACGATCTACAGTTTTGAAAGCCTCTGTCCTCTGTAAAAAATTGACTCTTCTCGATTTCTTAGTCATATCTGTGAGTACACACCCGGTATGATCTGCTCAGGCGCTCTGATTATAGAGCCAAGCCATTGCTAATCAATGCTAGTCTTACTTTACAGCTATTACTAGATTGGTTTTCACTATCTGTATTATGTGTTCTCAGTTCAACTTAGTATCTACCTTTGTTCCAAAGTCCTCCTGCCCGATCTACTTCCTATAGGACAGTTCTGCCTATAGAGTATAAAACCTTACATATATAGATTACTCAAATTATTCTGAACACACTACTGACTTTCCGACATATTAAAATCATTTTGAAAAGTCATAATATCCAGATCATTTCTAGTAAGTTTGACAAGCTTACAGCTCAAATCATCAGCAAATAGTTAATTAACTTTCTACAATCAATTTAGAATCTTTTAGACAAAAGTTGAGCATTCTAGTAGCAAGGCTTATACGTTAGTCATACATAACTGGCAATTAGTTTACGGAATTAACAACGCATATAAAGTATATTAATTAAAGGTAACTTTAATAAATAACTTCTATATTTCGGCAACGTCACGTTGCCATGGACTCCCAAAAATACATAAACAAAATGTGCCATTACGTCCCATAGCGGATTGCATTGATTCCCCCACATATAAATTAGCCAAACATTTAGCCAAAACGCTCAAACACTATACTGGCAACACACCATCACACATAAAAAACTCAGCCCACTTTAAAGCCAGTATAGAAAACCTCTCACTGCAACACACTGACATAATGGTCAGTTTTGACGTCTCCTCCCTATTCACTAATGTCCCACTCAAAGAAACCCTAGAGCTCATCCAAGCCAAGTTTCCTCCCGATATCTCAGCCCTATTTCAGTTCACAATGAACTCAGGGCTATTTCGTTTGGCAAGGAAAGCTCTACAAACAGATAGAGGGGACAGCCATGGGTTCACCACTCTCCCCACCCTTGGCCAATTTCTTTATGGAGACCGTTGAAGAGAAAGCCTTAAACTCCGCCCCACAAAAACCCACTATTTGGTTTCGTTACGTGCATGATGTGTTCGCTATTTGGCCACATGGCTCAGACTCACTCCACTCCTTCCTAACACACTTAAACAACCAACATCCCAGAGTCCAGTTCACCTTATAAAAAGAGGAAAACAACACTCTCTCCCCTTCCTAGACACTTTAATCACCCGCTAGCTTGATGGATCTTTGGTTTTCTCTGTTTACAGAAAACCCACTCATACTGGCAGATACATTCACCAGCAATCCCACCACCACCCCTCACAACAATATGGGGTTATAAAAACACTATATAACAGGGAAAATTAATCTGCTCAGATGACAAGGCCCTAACTACTGAACTAAACCACATCCACAACACTTTCTTAGCCAATGGCTATAACCCCCAAAAAATCCAAAAAATACTCAAACTAGTAAACCACAACCCCCTCCCCCCTCCACGATAAAGATTACACCAAATCTATCACCATCCCCTACATCCAGGGCACCTCTGAGAAAATAACCAATATCCTCAGAAAATATGACCTTACTTCCTGTTACAGACCATATAAAACGTTGGCATCCCTTATCCGCTCTACCAAAGACCAACCACTTCCCCTAGACCTACCTGGTGTATACCAGGTCCCTTGCAGCTGCAAATTGTCCTACTTTGGTCAAACAGGCAGAACAACAAATATCAGGATTTCAGGGATTCAAATCTACAGGGATTCAAATTAGTAACAGGACACTTCAAGGTCTTGTTTCTATGGAAACGAAGGATACTGTACATAAACCAAACGTCAACCACGGCAATAAATAATGCAGATTACACTGGTATAAATAACATCGTGACTGGTCTCTAGTTATGAAAGTCAGTGAAGTAGAGCGTTTAGTCAAAGAAATGTATTTTTCATAAGTGAACTCTCTCCATCATTTTACATCGCCTAAACGAAGCCTTGTGGCTGTTTCTTTTAGTAATTACTTTTACACACCGACCAAAAGTTCACTTACGAAAAATAAATTTCTCTGAAGTTTCGATTTCTTAGTACTGAACGAGAGATTTAAGGTTTCTGCCAGGTCTCTGAAGAGAACCAATCAGTTCGAAACAGCTGTCAGGCCAATGAAGCATGTATCAAATGCACTAACAAAGGGCGAATATATGAAAGCTTGGGCAGCTCTCATGTCTTTTTTATACACGTGTGAATACAATGCTCGGCAACTCGGAGATGCCGAGGTGTATTCACGTAAGCGCTCAGGTCACGTTACGAATCCTTCATAGTTTCTACAATCATTCGGCTTTGAAATAATGTTGGATCTAGTATCCACTTTACATCGCCGAAATGAAGTCTTATCTCTTTCTTTTAGTACTCAGTATAGCGATTTCCTGAGTTGTTACACCTCATTTCCTAGTACACTTTCATAGGGAGGTATAATGGTCTGCAGCTCTTTCGCCTGTCATGGACTTGAACCTTTCCTTTTCGATTCTGGAAAGAGGAACGCCTACAGCTATTTGACTTCCGAATTGTGATAGTTTTTATGAAATACATTCATGTCTCTTTCAGAACGGTAATGCATTATGTCACATTGTAGCAGAACTGAAGAGAAAATATGTAAAAAACTTGACCAGATTACAGAGATTCCCAGTTCAACAAACAGAATCTTTTTGGGACGAATTATAACGTGTGACCTGCAGCGCATCTCACAGTATATTGAATGGTGGTCATGTTCAAGGAACTTCTTCTTCTTTCACTACGCGTTATTCCCGCTTCCTATGCAGGATCCGCGTGTTACTTAGATGCGACTACTTGTTAGTACCACTCCAACCGACCTGTCGCCTAGTCTGCCGCTGGGGGGATATATTTTTTGGCTGTAGAAGCATATGTTCACGGGGCCGGTATGCCTGCTTGCAGGATGAAAAACGCCAGATAAACTGGCGGAAAAACCCTACTGCCCGCGCCCAAGACCGACTAACTTGGCTATGCCTGAGGAAGATCCTCAAATTCCTCACGTCTTCGACGGGAATCGAACCTGGGACACTCCTTCCCCAGGCATATGGTTGCGAAGCGCAAAGTCACTAGGCTAACCGCGCCGATTGGTCATGTTCAAGGAACAATGGTCCAAAATACTTTACTCAAATTATCAAAACCGATGATGGGAATACTTAGGAGTTAGTATGATCGGCCAACGGAATGCTTTTGAGGCGTTTGTAACAGGGAAAATATATCACACTTTTGCTTCCTATGAAAACATTTAAATACACAAGGAAGAAAAGGATATTGCTTTTGGACACGGAACTCGCATGGCCTTAGAGAAGATCAATAAGTGAGCTGTTGATCAACGAAAATAAAAATTCAAATTAAAAAATATTCTTTGTATTTTAGCTTGTTTAATACTTTTCAAATACTGTAGGTTCAGGTGTTGTGGCTAATCTACAAAATTAAATTTTGTCTAAGGAAATATTTAAACTTCTTGGGATTTTTTTTAGGTAACGTCACTCCAGATCTGTCCTCTCTCGGCGTTATAGATTTTTACATTTACCCAAAACTCCATCACTAATATTCACTCCCCCACCCCCCTCCGCCAAAAAGCGCAATTCAATTTCCTTTAAAGACAAGTTATAGGATATTTTTGATATCTCAGAGTTATTTCATCAGTATCACAGTTTGAATATTCCATCACATAATAAAGGCAGTTCGATTAATATATTTTTATTCATAGTTTCCTTACTTAGTGTCGAAAAATCAACAGCGCAATGCTTATATATTTCAGGTTTATATTTTGGTCAAAAATTTATTTTCACATAATTTTGAGCAAGGATCACTTTACTGAATTCCAGCTAAAACAATAAACTGTCTCATTTTTTCAGATATTTCTTTCAGATGATAAAAGGATACCTAGCAACAGTAGTGTTGTATAAACTAATTTTCATTATTATTCCTTTTATTATTATTACGTGACACGTCCAAGTAAACCAAGAACTCATCGTCAGGTGTCACTTCACTCCACACAACCGACCGTCTCCATTACTCTCCGCTATTTTAATCCTCCATTTACACACAATGCCACATAAAATTAACTATAATACCAAGGTTGCGCACTTTCTTATTTCTGACTGGTGCTTGTATATATACTGCTACAATTTTGCTTTCTGTACTTTCATAGCCAGAGATTATTGGTTTGTTATTCGTAACATATTATATTAGTTATGATTATGGACACTGAAATGTTGTCTTCCGTACTCTTTCTCCGAAATCTTGAAATCATCGGTAGTTTTCAACCCAACGACCAGTACCCGCTAATGGTGGAGCTTGGCTGTATTCCATTTTCCAAAATTTAGTTACGGTTACTTCTTTAGGCAATAAAATCATTAACAGATTTATTTATGGTTATCATAGTATACGTACGAAGATTTTAATAATTTAAAGAGGTTAGTAATTTATCTATTTAGTAAATATGAAAGAATATCCAAAAGAATGTTAATGTGATCGAATAGTCTAAGGGATTATAGGATTCTTTTAAAAATGGAAGAGTTTTGTCAAAAGTGTTAGGCTGTGAATCTCACCAACTTTTTGACCGACATTTTTTTTTTTGTATAACATAGTTATTCGATAAAATATAACATGGAATGATTTCCTTTCATCCATACGGATGTTATGGGACAGCTATGCCACTATACTGGAAAACTGACTACGATTCCGTGCTACGTCCTATGGCTGTATCCTGTGTGTTCATGGGTTCGGTTTGCGCGATGAAAAACTCCCGAATAGACAGGTTGAAAAACTCTGCTGTCCACGCCCAGCTAATTTGGCTATGGCTGAGGAAAATCCTTAAGCTCGTCACGTCTCCGACGAAAATCGAACCTAGGACACTCTTCCCCACGCATATGGTTGCGAAGCGCATAACCACTAGGCTAACCGCGCGGACTAAACATAATATATAATATAATAAATATATATTTATTGATGTTCTTGATAATACATTTTCATCGCAAACATTAGTTTTTTATTTTATTTTATTTTATTCTGAATATCGCAAATACACTGTGTGTGTGTGTGTGTGTGTGTGTGTGTGTGTGTGTGTGTGTGTGTGTGTGTGTGTGTGTGTGTGTGTGTGTGTGTGTGTGTGTGTGTGTGTGTGTGTGTGTGTGTGTGTGTGTGTGTGTGTGTGTGTGTGTGTGTGTGTGCGCGCGTGCGTGCGATACACTTTACAAATACTAAAATTACTCGTTATATGAAAAATTTTGTTGTCTGAAATCACAGCAGATTTTGAATTACTGCAGGCGATTTACATATAATGGACATTATATGTAAATCGCCTGCAGTAATATGCAGAAAGAAATATGCAGTATGTAATAATGCATCCTTTTCATTCAAATTTATACCTCTATATATAGCATTGCTGCAGTTTTAAATAATTTATAACGAGTAATTTATTATTTGTTTTAGCAAATTTAAATAAAAGCACATAAATGACTTTGTACAAAAATAAACACCTCGAAAGCAAAATCTATCACTCACCTTGTGATACAAATGCATAAATAGCATCAATTTCCAATAACGTAAATATTTCAAGTAGAACGTCATTCGATGATAGATATTTGCACCATATTTTAAGACGCAAGACATTGCTGACTATAAGGGTGAAGCAAAATGCTTTTATAATCCCTGGTATCTGATAAGGTTGCTGTGTGAGGAAAAGTTTATGAGCTAAGTGCTCTGCCTGAGTGGGTGCAATTTAAAGATCTTCATTTGGAAGTAACATGGCCTTGGGTCTCCTATATTTCGAGAAGTCTGTTTCATCATAATTTGCTGCTTGTTGCAATAATTCATTTGGGTGTGAAGAGGATGCTGAGAAGAACTTTACTGCTGAAAATTGCAGGAAAGAGTAGATGTAGGGTATATTTGTATCCCGGTGGAGTTGGACATTTCTGATATACCATGGAGCGTTTACGATCATGCGGAGACATTTGTTTTGCACTCTCTGTAGTTTGAGGATATGTGTACTTGAGGTGTGGCTCCAGGCTGGGGACGCATAAGTAATAATGGGTCGAATCGTCAAATGATAAAGGAGCAGTTTTATTTTGGTATCCAGCTTGCTATTCCTATTGATAAGAGGGTAAAGCTGTGCAATGATTCTTGATGCTTTTGTACATGAGGCTTTTATATGTGGACTGAATGTTAGTTTTCTGTCCAGCAGTACACCCAGATATTTGGCTTCTGCTTTCCAGGGAATCTTGATATTAAATAGGAAGATGTCATCTTTGGGAGATATTGAGTTTTTAGTGAAGAGCATGGCGATACTCTTCTGAGGGTTTACTTGTAATCTCCATCCCGAGAACCAGTGCTCTAATCTCTGCAAGTTTTCTTGCAGTTTCTTGGTGAAAAGTTGCGGTTTAATAGATCTGGTTAGTATAGCTGTGTTATCTGCATATAGGGCAATGATGGATGACATTGGATTGTGCGGAATGTCCGCCATGTAAATCTTGAAAAGTATCGGTGCCAGTAGGGCCCCTTGAGGCACTCCTGCCAAGATACGTCGCTGGGTAGATAATATATCATTGTTTGACTCGAATTCGTCTGTCACTAAGAAATGACTTTATAATTTGGACTAGATCTAATGGAATGCCAGCTAAAATCAACCCGTACATTAGTCCAAAGTGCCATAATTTGTCGAACGCCTTTTCTAAGTCAAGAAAAACTGCTCCGGTGTATTGGTGCCAATTGTAACTTGTGGTAGTGCATTCGATTAGTCTATGAATTTGTGGGGTGGTACTGTGGAACTAGCGAAACCAAACTGTTCTGAAGGAAGTATGTTTAATTTTTTTTACTGAAAGTTGAATTCTGGAAAGGATAGCTTTTTCTGCTATTTTGCCCAAATTAGAAATCAGACTTATGGGACGATAACGTTGAGGATCCTTGCCAGGCTTGTATATAGGAACTACGTCTGCCAACTTCCATGCAGAGGGGAAAGTACTTAAACCTGAATATGGCATTTATTATTGTTGTAAGATATACGATGGCCTTTCGGAGTAGCAGTTTAATAACTTTGTTGGATATGCCGTCAGGCCTTGGAGCTTTTTTTATTCTTTGTTCTTTATAATGTCATAAATGTCAGCAGGGGAAGTAGGTGTGAGTTGGTACAGATATCAGGCCGTTTTAACACGTGTCTGACGTGGCGGTGGACTTTGTAAATATGACTGAAATTTAGATTATTGTATGAAGGGCTACACTGTTTTTCTAATTTTTAGCTATAGTTTCGGCTTTTTCTGCATCGTTGTAAACAATGTTCAGGTCAGATTTGAGAGAAGGAAGAGATTTGTTTTTGTTTTTGATGTTTCTCAGGAACTTCCAGACGGTTTGATCACCAGGTGATAATATGGAGGCTAATTTGTCTTCCCATAGTTTGTTTCTATGGACTTTAAGTGCAGCTCTTACTGCACTGTTCGTTTTGTTGAGATATTTTTTGTCTTCGGGTGCTCTGGTGTTGTGGTATCTTTTTCTTGCTTTATTTTATCCTTGGTTAAGAGTTCATTATGTCATCTGGTAGTCGTTTAGGCTTGAACGCAATTGAATTTTAGGTGATAGACGCTATGGCTGTGTTGATTTGATCAGTAAGTTTATTGACTGCAGAATCAATTTCTTCCTTGGAATTAATATGAGGGACGGGATCAATGTAGTTTGGAAGCATTTTGGATAGCTTTTCCCAGGGAATGAAGGTGTGAGGCGAAGGGGGAAGTCCCCTCTGATAACCCAGTTGGAGCAGAATAGGATCGTGGTCTAATGATAATTCATTCAATGATTCCAGGATATACTGCAGATTGACATTCTGAAGGACAGCTATATCCAAGACGTCGGATGAGCCAGTGGGACAATGGTGAGTTAGAACTGAGGGGCCAGTCACAGCTGCGAAATTTGAGCTTGTGTAGTTAAATAGGATGCTGCCATTCCTATTTATAGACCTACTGCTCCAGGCTTGATGTTTTGCGTTTAAATCTTCGGCGATAATAACCGTTAGTTTAACGCCGAGGATAGCATCCAGATCTGTGGTCAGCAATGTTTTCGATGGTGGGTTATAAGCAGCATAGATTTTTGTTTCCGACAGAGTTTGTGATGACATTGATACCTGTTACTTCGAGATTAGTGGTTGTAGGAATGGCTACAGCATGAGGTTGATGTGATTTTTGATGAGGATGGCTGTACCACCACCTCTGTAATCCAGCCTATCATTCCTGTAAAGTTGATATCCTTTGAATTTAGGATTGTCAGCAGGTCTCAGGTGAGTTTCATTAATTAATAATATATCCTGATTATATCTGTCATTGAATTCCTGCACTTCTAGTATTTCATTTGTAAGACCGTTGGCATCCCATGCAATAATCATTAGAGAATCTGGGATAAATTTTTTCCTATGTATTGGAGAGTGCAGATAAAATGGACTGTGTTTGCTGCAAAAAGCTTTTTGTAGTAGTGCTTATGATGGATTTGCATTACTGAAATCCTGTACCATATTTACAAGAGAAGATGCGATGATGGCTGTTATATTTGAATGTGGATTTGACATATTCTGGTCATGGGCTGCTTTTTTGGGGCGGGCCACGTCAGCATATGTTCTTGTTTGGTGTTGAAGATTTATTTTCTTGGGGGGCTCAGTTGATGGTGGGTGAACATCTGTCATCTTGTTCAAACTAATAGTAGCCTGATGAACTTGAGCTTCTGGGGCTCTCGTTTCTGATAGTGAGGTAGATTTACTGATTAACTCAGTTTACCTGTTTTTTGGGTGGAAAATACACCGTCTGTAATTTGCAGGGTGGGACCACCACAATTAGCGCACTTAGCCGGAGTGGTTTTTGGCTTGGAGCATGTATATGTGGGGTGGATGCCACCACAATTAAACATCTGTATTGTTTAAATAGATGCCAAAAATTAGGTCATGCCCAGAAGTTGTGCAAAGCACAACTTCTGGGCATGACCTAATTTTTGGCATCTATGGTACTGCCCAGAAGAGGCCCTCTTCCTAAGTGGCTCCAGTGAGAGCCTAAGCTCACAGATTGTCTTCAAGTTATAAATATTTTTATAGATAGTGTATTTCCAAAGATATTTTCAATGTCTTCAGATACTCCTCGGAGTACCACTTTTAAATTTTTCTCCGAGGTAAGTGTGAAGGTATGGTCCTTAGTTAAATTTCTATAGTCAGTCACTGTAGCGGACTGAATTTTGATGCCCTCCTCTGTGTTCTTGGCGGTGGAGTAATTTATCTGCAGGTTGGCCATGGTGGTTCTTAAGGCTGTCCATCTCTGCTTTTCCCTAAGAATGACTGGAGGCACCTTTTCATTGGTGGGGGCAGAGGAATCTATGTTGGGGGCATCTTCATCCATGCCATTTTCGTTTGCTGTCTCAGAGGCGAGAGTTCTGCGTTTTTTTGCGCGCGTGCGTCTGTCCTTGATCTGAATGAGTAGAGTCCGAGATTACTGGATTTAATTTTTCCTCCATTTGAAGAGCGTCTTCATTTTGATCTTCATCAGTCTCGGGTAAAACGTAAAAATTTAGGAAGCCGGGCCATCCAAGCTCGAACTTCTTAAGGAGTTTCTTTATGAAGCTGAATGCCAGTCCTTTATCTAGAGAGTCTATAATGATGTCAGGATCTATCATGTTTGATGGCCATTTGATCTTAAGCTTCCTTTGAAATTTATTTACAATAATAAGCGCTGGCTCTTCATCCAGAGAATCTGTGAGGGCATCCAAATCTAACACATTCATCATTAACGATTTGCGTATAAACGCAAGTAATTCCTGTAAATATATGGATCTGAAATAGATGTACTAACAATGGCGATTCTAACGGCTGTTAGGCCTAACGAATCGCCCTCGTTGCAATTACAGTCTACTTACCTTTGCTGCTGTTTTTAAATACAGAATAATCCGTAATTTAATAACTTTAATTACGTCTCTGCTAGTTAATCTAGCTGATACACTACAAAATCAAAGTTTCTCATATTTGATTAACACGTTCTACCTAGAAGAAAATCCACAACTGTCATCAACGAACTCTGATCACATCGCCATGGACTAACAATATTTTAAGCTGACCTATATTTCCATTTAATTACCTACATTACAAATAACTACGCAGTTCGAAAAAAAGAATTAATTTCTGAAAACAGAAACTAGCGCCATCTCACGTGGAAACTGTCGTTGCTTAATAATGAAACAATAAGTACGCCACCTATAACAACATAATACAGTCGTGTAAAGAAATCACTAAAACAAAAAAATAAATAGATGATACTGAACTTGTTTGCGGGTTGCTTTAAATTTCACAATAGCTTATGCTATGATGCTTATGATTCTAAAATATGGTATCATAAGATTTATTATCTTATGATAATAAAACATTGCTTTAAGTTCTGCGAACAGAACTTAAAGCAAACAGAGGAATATTATAAGTATACTGAAGGTCTTTCAAACCGTAATATTTCAGGAAACTCAGTGATAATTCATTAATTTCAATTGTGAAAAGTACCGGTGGTCAACTATTAACACATAATTTGAAACCTCTTTACTTGCATAAAGTGTAAATTATCAGAAATAGAAAGCAAACAAAACGACTTTAGTACGGTAAATAAAATAAAAATTAGTAAAGAAATACCCATATTTATTTGGGATATCATATAAGTCACAGACGTAGAGATTGATGAGTGGGAAACCTTTCAGCAATTTAATTTGGAGTTTTCCAACGACAAAAGGGATGACGATTATTATAAAAGAATGCAACTGCAGCAACAAAGACTAAGTAGAGATAACAGCATATGGTAATAAAGGAAGTAACTGAATTCTTGAGGGAAATATTCTTCGGCAGCATTTGGTGGAGCAAACACATAGATTCTTACCAACTTTAAAAAGAAAAAAGTTCCATCTACTCTCTTGGAAGAAATACATGAGTTTATTTTGTTTTCATATTCTTATTCAAGATAAATTTAAATATCGCATATAATATCAGGATAAGTCGTACGAAGCCTAGTATATTTCATGCAATGACTTTGCTGCTGTGTTTATTTTAATCTATTAATGCTCAGAATACTACTACTTTCTTTTACAGCATCGTTTTTTTTTTATGTAAACCCTATTCACAAATGTTTGTGAACATAGAATTTATTACGACTGTGCGAAGGCTATGAATTAAATAATTAACACTGATCTAAAGATATCTAACACACATATCTAGCACAGTGGTAGAGTATTTATTCGACAATGAACAATTCATATCATCTTGTCTCTTGTCCTCACAAGATGTCCTCAGAATACATGCAATTTAGAGACAAAAAATACTGTTGGTGGCGCTGATGGGCGAAAGATGGCGTTGATGGTGGTAGGAGAATTAATTAGCATGGAAGACTGAAGTGTGTGTGTGGGGGGGGTAGTAGTAGTTGTAATAATAATAATAATAATAATAATATAATCAACAGTGGGTAGGATGAGGTAATCGGAAAATCATATTTTAGAGACCAAATATGGAACCATTTTTCAAGCCACCTGAGGTCTCTGATATACAGGGTGGTGGTGGTGGTGTGGTGGTCTCATACCAGTAACTAACATTCACAACTATGTATCTACTCATCATTATATCATCAGTGGCTCGAACAGGCACTTAAACAGCCAGGACCTTCCAACTATCCTTGGATTTCAAAACCGTAATTCGAGGAAAAGGTGTTTAGTCCTATGCCTCTAAGTATTGTTGTCTGTAAACTGTTATTCTAATGCCCAGTTTGCCAGTACTGAGGAAGGAAAATCCTGTTTTCCCGGAGATATTCCCCACCTGCGTATGAGACCGGTTAACTCACCTCCAGTTGAAAATCCCTGATAAAAGTTCTTCGCGTCTTGGAAAGGATTCGAATCCAGGTCTTTCCAACCAAAGGGCTTCGTATATATCGATTGAGTTACGGAGACTCTATGTATTAGTGTTACACAAAAATCCATGAAAGCAACTGGATTCGGATCCTACTTTAAAAAGCAGAAAAGTTATCCTCTTACCAACTAGGCCGGATGATAAGAGGATAACTATCCTCTTACCAACTATGCATAGTTATCCTCTTACCAACTATGCAACTAAAGCATATTCATAACAGGTTCTCAAAAATACCCTTGGCCTCACACAATGCAGCTAATCTGTGTATGGCATGTGTATGGAGCTTGTATTAGCGAATTAGGCCTGCTCTTTATACTGACCTCTACTTCCAAAATACAACCGAACTACAAGTTACACGTTTCTTTTGTACAATACCTATTTCTTTCTTTCTTCCACACTAAAAGAAAAAGAATTCCCAAGGATTTAGGATTTTTGTCCGAGATGATTGGCATATCACAATGACTAATCCAGTAACGAGGGAAGCGCTCATCGAGACATGTTTTCCCTGGCAGGATATATGTAGAGGTGCCTCTTCATGCTGGGAATATACTGTGGAGCAGTGAAAATTTGTCTTTCAGAATTCGTAATTAAATACCACCTGTAATACGGTGTTTCGAAATAAATAAAGTATTGCACTTATCGTAGAGAACCATGTCACGCACCGACACTGAAATGAGTTGAGAATTCTGAAAATAAGAACCAACAGGCTTCACTTCGGCGAAGTAAAATTATTCAAAATTAAGTGGATATTGAATACCACATTATTTCTTAGCCGAATACTTCCTATCTTTGAGTTTCTTATCCCGCTAAGATATAATGTGGTATTCAATATACACTTAATTTTGAATGAGTGGAGAATGTTTCCACACCGGCATGAAGAATCCTTTTCAACAGTATACACGAACTGCAAGTGTTGGTCACACAGCAATTGATGAACTGAGTTTCTCACAAAACAAGATATATATATATATATATATATATATATATATATAAAATCGTAGTGGCATTGAGTCAACTGCAAATTTCTAGTCATTGCGCTTAATCCCAGGGTTACGGCAGTTCTGAATTTGTTTTATATTTGATATGGAAAAAAAAAACATTCTTCGTGTAACGCTCTATTATATATTCTCATTTGAGGAACGCCAACCCTTGGAAATCTTTTCTGCAGATGCATAGGACCTTGTGCTGTACCAAAAAATCTCGATTGACCACACTTGATTCAACTGCACATTTCGATAAAACACAAAAGCTAAGAAATGAGCCGCTTTTCTGACATTTTCAAAACATCTCTGCTAAACCCATTTCAGCTAGAAGACGCTGAAAGTCTAGAAGAGCAAAAAGAAAAAAAATTTCTCTCATAAAATATATAAACATACACCACATCGGCTTATTCAGCCTTGGAAAACATTCGGATAATGAATTTATCATACGAAATAACTGCATTCTGTAGACATAACAGTAAACTCCGATGACCAGTTGCAGTAAGTAAGCAATTTTAGTTTTAAATTGCAAGCCAACCAATTTACATGGGCATGCTGCTTGTGCACCTTTGAAACCACTCTTTTTAAAAATTCGTGAACAGTGTTTACTTATTCCTTTTTTTTTTCTCTGTTTCTATTTTTTGTCACTGTGAATAAAAACAGCAGCACATTTAAAAAATATTGTAACAGCTACATTTCTATAACGGTTCAGTACAGACAGTGCTAAAATAAAGTTTTTCCTTGACTCATAAACAGGGCCGTCGCCAGATTAGATCGCGCCTGAGGCAAACAATTAAATATCGGCACTGATGGATAATAAGACAAAAAGATAAGAAAATCTTCAATTGCTATTTTGTTTTTATTACAAAAGAAACATTAATGCAAAACATTTACATAATAATATTAATTAAATGTTTTTGTTCTACGGGGATATCGCACAATAAAACTGTTTATAATCTCTTCTAAATTTAAATTATAAGCTATGTCCGCCTCTATTGATATAGTTTCTAGACCAATCTTTTTCTGGTCATTGCTGTTGAAAATAATTTTAATCCGTAGATTAAAAGTACCGTCGACACCCTGTCGATGGTACTGCTCATAAGGATCTGCAGTGAGCTATCATGCGCGTTTTCTACAGATTGTTCACTTCGTAACAACGAGTGCCAGGCGATATGAATAATCAAAATTTCGAAAGATATGAAAACTCTGTTGTCACTATGCTAACAAACAAAACTACAGAATTATGGCATCCTCAATGTTGTATTAAAACAGTATTTCACGTATATAGGCTTTTTTTTTTCTATTTAAGAGATTTATTTAAAACAAATGAAGGACACAGAAAACGCCGCAGTTTTATTGTAGTTTCAGGCAACTTTCAGCTAATAAATTTATGTGGGCATGTCTGATTTTACAGAATAAATATTCTTGGCATTAAAATAAAAATATGACATCAAGCAATTATCTGATTAAAAGTCTGTTATAATAGAGGGTGTCCCTAATTTCAACCTGTTACTACTACTTCAGTGAATGGGCCATGGTGTCGAAATCACCAAGTTTTTGTAAACAAAAACAATTCTGGATGAAACTTGTAGAGTCTCTTGGAACGTTTGAACAACCCCCAATCTTACATATTTCCGCATTTCGATTTTTTACCGTTCTTTCTTGACGATTTAAATTTACACAACCACGCAAAACCAAAAAATCGGTTATATGAGTGTATTGTAGGTTATAGGAATGTGTTCTCCGAACACATTCAGTTAACACTATATAACACTTATATATTCGTCTTATTGCATGTTCTAATTAATTCCATCAACATGAATAATAATTTATTTCATAGTTTAGATCAAACAAACACAAATGAAAAAAAACGATATACTCGTATTGTGCTTGTTTAGGAAAAATAATCTTTAAGGGAAAGGATATTATTATTATTCACTGATAATAATAATAATAATTATTTGTATTATTACATGATATATCCATGGAATCCTAGGACTCATCGCTGGAGGTCATTTTAAATTTACACAACCACGCAAAACCAAAAAATCGGTTATATGAGTGTATTGTAGGTTATAGGAATGTGTTCTCCGAACACATTCAGTTAACACTATATAACACTTATATATTCGTCTTATTGCATGTTCTAATTAATTCCATCAACATGAATAATAATTTATTTCATAGTTTAGATCAAACAAACACAAATGAAAAAAAACGATATACTCGTATTGTGCTTGTTTAGGAAAAATAATCTTTAAGGGAGAAAGGATATTATTATTATTCACTGATAATAATAATAATAATTATTTGTATTATTACATGATATATCCATGGAATCCTAGGACTCATCGCTGGAGGTCATTGCACACTACACAATTCACTGTCTACACTACACAGTTCACAGTCGCACTGAGCAGCACATAGTAAAAATTTCCGATATTGAAAGCATTTAATAAAAAAATAATAACCTCAGAAAGTTTGATTCTATCATTAAAAGAAGAATGATTCATTGCCTTGCAGAACAATTATAAGTCATTATTCTACAATGCAAAACAATGACTAAGGTGGAGATATTCCATGGACTGCTTTGGAAGGCCTCCGTTTTTTTAATATTTATAACAGAAACTATCTAATTATAATCTTTACGGGTCATATTATTAATACATATTTAATAATTCGTATGAATGTTATCGAATAAATCAATAAAGTCAAATAAATCTTACCTTTAAACGACGTAAGCACAGCGATAATTGACAAGAGGAGAAATCTCATAACCATTATTCGATAGCGTATAGTCGCTCATGGACAGCAAACTGTTGTCGGAAACTTGACACACTCTCCACCATGCACAAATGAAACCAGTGGCTCGCTTTCTTTACATTTTTATAATATCGCATCGGAGTACCTTTACATGCTGTCCAACAACACAAAATGTAGTACGTGGCATTCTGGGAAAAATGGCAGCAGAGGACTGGTCAAATTTCTTTTGTGAAGGAATTGGAATATGGTGTTGAATTTCTAGGGAGACGTTGAATATGGCTTGTGGAATTTTGAGATGAAAGGTAAAGGTTTCTAAACACTTAAGATCTGTTAGCAACAGCAAACTGAACGTGATATACTCAATATTTCTGAAATAGTATTACTTCTAAAAGGACATTTGATAAATCTACAATACTGCCAAACTTTATGCCCAATTTTGATCCTGTCTTGTTTTTCTTTAAACAGGAAAATAAAACCTGTAGGCGTTTCCTACATCCACATGAAAATTATCAATTAATCTCTATATATTCAATTAACTTTCAAATTCTGTAAAACCTGTTATGTGTCCAGTTTTATATGTATAACTAATGAAATAAATTAATTAAATACTATTTAAATTATTTTTATTAATAATCACCATCTGTTGTTTCTCATTTTGAATTTCTTGCTTTTAAATAGTTGACGAAAAGTCTACGAAGGTCTACTTTTATTTATTATTTTTAAATAAAAAATAATAAATAAAAGTTTCTATAGAGTATGTTTGTCATTCTTCAGGCCTACAACAATTCAACTGCTTGTGATAGTTGGAAATAATGCCAATCCTCATACATGATGAGAACAACTGTTTATTGCTCTTGATATTTTAGCCCAAGCAAAATAATCTCTACTGTTCTTTGAAGTAAGAAATTGAATAGAGAAACGTAACTGATTAATCTCTGCGGAAACATACACGCACACGCACCGAAATTCTAATCATCTCATATTCACCTATAATTCTCCAAATACTTAAAGTTAATGTAGTCAAATTACAAATAAATGTTTTAATAAAATTATTACTATTTTAATAATAATAATCAGTGGTATTTACATATCCTACATGTACATTTTTTGTGTAAATTGCGTGAATTGCGTGTAATATATATATATATATATATATTTTTTTTTAATTGAGTGAGTTCTTCTGGTTTTTTTTTTTGTTTGTTTGTTTCTGTTTACAGGAGGAAAAATCCATTATTCAAAAAACTGATAAAGATTCTTCGTAACCTGGACGGGATTCAAACGTAGGTTTTTCTAAACAAAGGTTTTTCGAAACCGACTTGGAAAGAAATCAAATTACTAATTTAATTATTTAAATAATATTGCACTTCCGATGCGCATTTCTCGAACTAAAATATAGAAATCCATATATCATGAGTAGTAAAGGTGATTCATTGTGTTAAAAAAAAAGTTAATTTAATCAGAGATAATTAATTCAGTCACCTAATGCATATATAATTAATGAATCATTAATCTTGAAGTTTCTTGCTACTGGAACGAATGAGTTCGTTATTCAATATTGCATTTATTGAAATTATAAAATAATTTCGATAAACAATCGAACTGTTATTTTATATTTTGCATAGTTAAAAGTAGCTCGGGTGTATTTGAAGCCCGACGTTCCAAAATTATGTACATTGATCTTTCAAACTATAATTTTTGTGTAGAGCACCGTGTTATGTATACATGTCTAAACACCACGCACGCATGCTCATCAGGTTTCATGTTCAAGGTCATCAAAGGAGGTTTCATGAGTTTTAAAAATATCAGTGATAAATTTTGTCTCGTTGACAATTTTATGAATACAGAATCAGTAGTAAACTAATATCCTAATATACCACCATGATTAACTAAACATTATTATCAGCATGTAACATAAAGGTTTTTTTTTTTAATTACCGTTATTGCTGCTCTAAAGTTTACTGTTTAAATGCCGATCTTATCAAAACATTTCGCAACCGGCATAGTATTGACTCAACAGCATCTATTTTACGTGGTCGGCGAAATAGTACCTTTACATTCTAAAATGCAGTTCATCTGAGATATTTTGATAAATCATAAAATCTGTCGGTATCTGGTAGCGTTATGTTCAATATTTTAATAGAATCCGGTAAGATTTTCATTGACTGGCTTGGAATTATTCAATTTCAATACTTTTTATTGAATAACGCGAAAATTATATACACCAAAATCGTTTAATATTAATCTGTAAGCCCTTTTAGCATGGGGCAGTACTCTTTTTCGCATTTTGGCCATATTTATATCTTGCTTATGAATAAGGCCGAGTGGTTAGCATATACGCTTCCCAGCCAACAGGCTGTGGGTTCGAATCCCACATAGGCATGGATGTTTGTTATGTCCTCTCCCAATATGGACTCTGTCACCATGGGAGCAGTAGACTCAAAACTTCCCACAATGGGAGAGGGCTTTCACCCGGTAGCGGGTAGAAAAAATAAGGCTAAAAATTTATTTATTTTTATTTATGAATAAGGAATGAAAATATAGCCAGACGAGCTGTTCGAATAGAAAGAGCGGAAAGTTTGTAAATCTTTACGATTTACAAACTCGTTAGAAATAAGTACGATGAAAAACGTTATAAAAATAGACCCTTTAAAACTTTTCTCAGTTCCATTTTCACTATAAGAAGCTATCCCTTAAAAATCCTCAAATATAATAGAAAACTCAATGCTTATCTAGTTGTGCTTAGATTGTCATTCTTAATAAGAACATATTTGGAATTTGGAATTTTTACGCCCAGATTATTGGCGGGCTAGACCTGATGAATGCGTTTCGTAAACAAAAAGCGGTTTTACTGTAAGTAATAGCTAGTTTAAAATTGAATTTTTTGTTATATAAATTTCAGTCGAAACTTAGTTTTAGTTTGGAAAATGTAATGAATTACTGGGGGGTGTGCAGTTGTTATCATCACTTTATATCGATTATTAACTATATTAAAATGGTACAAAATAACACAGCCAAAAGCGCTTATATTTCTACATACGTCAACTATACCGAGCTTCAGAAATTTTGGTCAAATAGAAAAATGGTCAAAAAAAGTTAAAAAAAATAAGATGTAACTAGACAAATTATCAAGAGAAATAATGGAATAATTGTATAACTTTGAAATAGAGGAACTGATCGAATCTTGTAGCTATTCTGTATTTTTGATTCCATCGAAAGATAAATGCTATTCTAGTTATTAATTTAATTTTAATATAATGTATCATTATTCATTGTGGGTGGCGCTGGTACTTAATGTTGGGAGTTATTTTGTTCGGAATTTTTTTTATTTATAATAATAATTTATAGTATAGTATTAGGACATATATGTGTTTATGACTCATCAAAAGCAACTAATTTCTGGCAAGTAAATTCATTAATCGGTTTGGTAAGTTAATTCCTTAATCAGTTGTGATTCCTTCCTTGTGAGTTTTGAACTTGTTCCTTGACATCCGAGTAAATATGTAATTGTCAAGCTGCTGTTGTTCTAAAATATTATTTTTTAATAGTTTCGTATTTTTATAACTTTGAAATTGCTGCTTACCTAACTGAGAAATTGTAATCGATTTATAAAATATGGGAACTTGGCAAATTTGTTTGAAATGAAACATTTACCAAATCAGTATGTCTCAATGTTTTTGATCAATTTCTTTATACTTTTGGATGGTGTAAGTGTGACGAGCAAAAGCCTGTAGGTGCACAAAATAGTGCCATCTGTGTGTGTAACCCACTCTTTTCTTATTCGTCGAAAATCCCTATAAATATCCCATTGTAATCGTTAAGGCCATAAAATACATATATCTGAAACTGTGGAGATTTTGACAAACAGTTGTACTAAGGAGTGCAGAAAGCTGGTCTTGTAAAATGTTTGCTTCCTCACTGTACATGAAGAGTTTTACAGAAGTTTCAGATCAGCATTGGGATACTTCGGAAATTAAACTGCAAGAGGGGTGTGATTCTAACTTTTGTGCGTAGGCCTTGTTTCTTACTTAGGTATAACAAAAACAATACTGGACAAAATTGTCACCATAAGCAGACGGAAAGAGAGGGGGGGTGGAGTCAGAAGTTTCTTTGCGACTCTGATTATAGAGGTGTAATTGAAAAGGCGACCCCCAAGAATCGTAGAAGTAGGTGCACCAAAGGTGCTTGAGGATATTAGTGACTAGATAAGTGAAAGAAAACAAGAGTTATGAGCACTTAATTCTCCTTTAACTCATGTTTCTGTCATTCATTCAAGTGTATATCCTTAGTGCAACTCAGAAATCACTTTCATCTGTAGCGTTCTATGATAGAATGATCCCGACCTAGCGGAGATACAATATGTTATGGTGAAATGCAGTCACTTCAGTTAATGGTAAAGAACGATAACAACAGAATATCTCTATCTTCATATAGTCTGCATCAAGGCAATATGTTACTACAAAATTTCTCTTCTATCTATACTGTAAGATCTTCCGATCCTCTTACCAGCTTATATATTTCTGTTATATCTGCTCTCTTCTCTTTCCTCCATTTTTCAAACTTTGAACGCCTCACTCCTTCAGTCTGTCATTTGTCTTTAAATGCAAAGTTCAACAGCCAAGATATGATCCCGGTTATCTGGTGTAAAACCTTTTCGACAGTTCCTCATCTCTGTGGAACCAAGGTGAGCATGTCTGAACACAGCAATCCAGATGTTGTGTTATGAAGGCCTCGTAAAGTGGGACAATAAATTCCTCATTCTTACAAATTTTTTTCAACATTGCAGTTTTCGGAAGGGATACCTTAACCACCTCTAAACTGTTGATGACATCGTAGATGTCACCAACTAATTTAGTTGCTGAATCTTTAGCTTCGTCAATCAACCACTTGCAGCAAACTTCAATATTAATATAATAATGTTATCACAAAATGCTAACTTTGCACTCACTAACATCAAACAGATACTATACCTATTAACATTTGGGATGGAATTCAACTTGCAAGCCAACTTAAGGATCGGATTCGATATCAGATATGTCCCTTTTCACACCCACTTTTCCATCATCTCATTCGCATACAGATGAAAACAAAAGTGTGTAAACGAGAACCCTGTGATTACCCTCATTTTCTTGAACTCTGGTTTTCGGTACATCGCTCGTTGAAGAAGAGTGACTTGTTTATAACTTGCCAACCATGTTGTTAAAATTAATCTAGTGTCAGTGTATCCATTTGTCTTATGCAACTATGCTGATCCTCTGTTGTAAAGCGTGATAAAATTGTAAAGAGGCATCTTTAATTATGTCCTTTATAAAAGATCAGACTGTTATCAATATTCCCGCCACTAATTGTTGTTTCAGATTAGGTTCTTCATTATTCCAGGGATACAGATTGGACTATAACTGTTTCCGTTAGTTCTAGCTCCGCCTTTTTCATAAATGGAATTATTTTGCTCTCCTTTATAACCCCGATGCTAAAGGAATAAGGAAGATACATGATCCATTGATGTGTTTCCAGCAAGCCCTTGAAATATATTTAATACCTATACGTCTTCTAGCTCTAAATTTTCATATAGAGTCACCTCCGATTCCAGGGAACTACTGGGTCTGTCAAGAATGCATACACTACTAAAATGATTGCTTAATACCTCAGCTTCCTACGCATTCAACACTTTCTAGCTATCTCTGTTCAGAAGATTATCTTTTCATAGGCATTCTTCCTTTTACTCACAGTTCTTTTACAGGCCAGAAGTGTGGTTGCTACTCTTCTGGCCTGTTCTTTATACCACTAATGTACTTACTCAATACATTTCTTTCGTTATTGGTTTAACATTTTTCATACTTATGTGTGCGCGCGGTTATCCTAGTTGCTGTGCGCTTCGCAACCATATGCTTGGGGAAGGAGTGTCCTAGGTTCGATTCCGTCGGAGACATGAGGAGCCGAAGGATCTTCTTCAGCCATAGCTAAGATAGCCGCCGGTCTTGGGCGTGGACAGTAAGGTTTTTTCCCCAGTTTATCCCGGGGTTTTTCATCCCACAAATAGGCAAACCGGACCCTTTGAACACACACAAGATACAGTCATAGGATATAGTACGGCAAGGAAGGCAAAGGTAAAACACTTTGCTCATAGTCACTTCCTCAGTATGGTAGCATAGCTGCCCCTACCATCCGTATGGATGAAAGGAAACTAACCATTATCATCATCATGCTTATAATGTAGATAAAAAAAAAGTCTTAACATGTTTTCCTAGTTGCTCTTCGAAGGTTTATGATGTTGGCTTCGTATCTGATTGCACCTTACTGAACAGCGTGGTGCCACCAGAAGAAGGTTAACAAGCTATCGTAAAAACGTGTATGTAAAAAAAAAAGGGGAGGGGTGAGGGATGTGTGGAAAAATGGAACTTGCTAGAGTAGTAGACGCAGAGAATTTCTGCCCTTTTTATTACAATATCGATATTGTTCCATCGATGCATCTATTGAAACAATTCAAAAACTTACATTTTATCCTACAGTGTAGACCACCTGCCAAGTATTCCCGTGATGACAAAGTCAAAGAATAATGCGAACTTGTTTTAGAAATGGTCTAAGACAGCATCAAGCAGTTTGTAAAAAAAGTAAACTATAAACTCCATGATGCCGTTATTTTCGTGAATACGTTTAAGAACAGACTAAAAGTTTGTAGTTGTACCTTTCTGAGATCTAAAAAAACCTAACAGCTTTTACTTTTTTTCAATCCTCATATACATAAAAAGATTACTGCAAATTATATAAACATTATAAAATAGTTGAATATATTATATTAATATAACAGTATTGTTAATATATACCAGTTTTACTGAAATTCTAATACATTTGTAAATCGACACTTTCCATAAATTTGGGACAATTTCGTATTGCTTAATTAGTCCCAGATTTATGGTAGGTGTTGCTTAATCAGAATTTTTTTCCTATTGCTTAATTAGAAATTGGGAATTAACTTAATCTTCCGCTATTTCCGTGTATTAAACTTCACTAATCGCAGCTAGGTTTATAGGGTGAAAGTGTAATTGCTGAAACTTGACACGGTAAACTTCCGAAAAAGTATTTTTAAGGTTCATGTTACCCTCTAAGCCCTCCCATATGTGTCCTGATCGCAAAATATCAGAGACATGCACAGTATTGTTTAACTAACAATGACTGACAAAACGACAACATACCTATAAATCTCGTAATAAGCTGACGCTGGGAAATGTAATCTAGAACTAACAGTAGTAGCTCGCACGTATATTTTGTTACATTCAAACGATACATGTGTATTGATTCATCTGCGGTCAGAAATTTATCCTGAGGAAGATCAGTAAAGTGGAAACTATAAATTATGAAAACTCCATGGTGAACTTGTTAGAATGCTAACCAACATTAAATAATAGTTTTTCGATTGCTTTTTTATCCATTAGCAAAGCAAAAAGTAAAAACATAATACAAAAGAGGCGAATACTGCGTTAGGTCTGATAGCTGTCGCAGTATATGGAGTGCAAAAATTAATTAATAATAATCATTTGATAACTGATAATGACAGTTTCCCGCGGGAGGAATTGCCTTGTTATATATTTAGACCTCTCCCTCTCTCTCTCTCTCTCTCTCTCTCTGTCTCTCTCTCTCCAGCATATGGAGTTTACATAAAAATACAGATAATATTGTTGATGTAAAAATATAGATAATTTCAGAGAATTAAGTAAATCAACGTAAATTAGCACGATGCTTATGTTTTCGCAAATGTCAGGAGTGAGGATATTTATTTACTCAAAAATAAATGGATAAACTATTCTATATCTTACTTTGATGCGATATATTTATTTCAGTGATGACACACACACACACACACACACACACACACACACACACACACACACACACACACACACAGAGAGAGAGAGAGAGAGAGAGAGCGAGAGAGAGTAATTATATAAAAATTCACATAGTACTCCTGAATTGTTTTACAAGTAGAAGATAAATTACCACAAAATACTATGAGGGAAAATAACTTATGATTTCTCCAAAATTTGATGGACATATTAAGCTTTTTAAAAACTTGCTTGTTATCAACAACACAAACTCAAGCTACGAATAGAACGCCTTCTCAGCCATCGATATACATCAACTATCCATCTGTATAAAATCTTAACCACTACACCTTCATTATAAGAAAGTACTTTAATAAAAAAATCCTAACAATAAAAACAGTAGCTAGTGCATTTCAAATCAGAATAATAATATCCTATACACAATAACCATAATAATTCGCGCTAGCGCGCGCGCACACACACTACTTCAAATTCTAAAGCTGGTAATGATAATAATGCCTTGTAGTACTGCACACTTCTTAAAGACTGTTTTACTTTCCTATGAAACCTTCTTATTAGTATTGAAATGGTAATACATGAAATTTGTAAAATAAAACAAAAATTTCAATATATACAGCATTTATTATATACTAATGAATAAGCAATATACGTACTGTATATTTTAATATTTGAATCATTATTTATTTTATTTTATTTTTTAGAAGTAAAAAGAATTAACTATAAATTAGAATAAAATACCGAACAAGGACTCCCTGATATTAAACACTATCTATAAACCACCATAAAATTTCTTGATGAATTAAACAGATGTCTTTCAGCACTACAGCATCATAAATGAACTATTGCCAATGAGGAAATCAAGAAAATAACCTGGATGCAGATAGCATCTTAAAACTCTGCTGATACTATATATACTAAACTTAAACTTTCATTTAATGAAATAAATAACAAATAAATAAAAAAATAAATAAAAATAAGCTCCCAAACCATACAGAATCCATCAATAACAGAAAACATATTAACCACCTTACCGCCCATTATGGATCAAATATGCATCCTCATACCCTTCGTATCCATCATATATTTCAATGCAATATCAATTATATTACAATTTTAATATGCACTTCGCTCCATGGATATTTGGACGTATATATACGTCCGGGCCGCTATCGTGGTTAACGGATATGCAAAGACAAGATGCCTTATGGAAACAACTTAAGAGGGTCGCCTAACAATACAGTATTCCAAATTGAATTCAAAAGAAAACGGAATAACCTAATAACCCAGATTAGACCTGAAAAACGAAACCATTATAGAAACAACAACAGCTCATAGCTACATAAAGAAAACCTGGTACCTTTTCAATGAAATGTTGGATTTTTGAGTAGAAGAGGTATTACATCTGGTTCAATTCGGTTTAGAAGCATCCTGTTATAGATTTTCAGTGTGGTAGGAAGTACTGGCTACATACAAGAAAATTTTCTAATTTTCTTGTATGTGGCTAGAGCTGTATTACATATATTTACCACTTGCTTCCAAAGTCCATTTCCTCCATGTTTAATAGCCTCTGCCTGTTATACCATCCAATTCAGGATTGTATAATATCCTGAACTGCTTTCTAGCAAAGCATCTGTAGTGAAATCCATTAAGCTTTTCGAAATTTGTACTCCACCTGCGTTCTTGCATGCAGACTGCATAAAGGTTTCCTGACTCTGCACCAGTGCAAAGTTCATGAAATATTCCAGATTTCAAGAGGGTACGAACAGTGTAATGGATATGAGTGGATTTCATCAGAATTGATGTTTTGAGTGTCAACCTCTTTCTGCTTCAGCGTGTGGGCTTCCTTGAAGGACTTCACAGACAGGCTTCATAACTTCTCTTTGAGAAAAAGGAATGGGGAGTTTGCACTACATGATTTTTTTTCTGTATATCGTATTCCTTTCGTGATCAGCAATGATCCACACATCATGAGAATAGCCTTAAGATGCTTCATCAGCCACGTTGGCCTACTGGAAATATACCCAGAGTTTCCCAAACGGAACCGATTAGGAGATTTGGCTTGGTTTTAACCCCGCCCCATACAAATATATTTGGGTAAATTAAATACATAATTTATGTTATTTATGTTATATAAATAACATAAATAATAATAACAGAATATTATTTTAATAATATTCTGTTATTATAATTAATAATATTCTGTTATTATAATTAATAATATTCTGTTATTATAATTAATTAATAATATTATATTATAATAAAAAAATCAGCTAACGCCTTTTTATTCCCGTATATACGGGAGTAGGCGAGGCCATTTAGCCCTATCTAACTTTTTGGAGACTGAGTGGGCAGTTCAATCTCCACTGGTACCCAATCAGAGACAGATGGCCCAAGGCTATCACTAATTAAGCGGTACGCAGTGAAGAGAGACAGCTCAAATGTGCCGCCATCTCGTGGTCTCTAACCCTAACACAATATATTTAATGTCTGAAATAATGTGGGTTCTACGGTCGATTTTCTTGAGTTTACAGGACGAAAAACCCGAGTTTCCGGGAGGAAAAACCTGCTTGCCCGTTCCAGAGATCGACTAACTCGGGAACCGGTCGAAAAAAGGCTTAGAAAAATTTCCTCTAGTCGCCGACTAGACTCGAAACCAAGACTTCCTTCGTGCGGCCTAGCGCGGTGGTGTGCAAACGCCACATCCACTGAGCTACACAGGCTCTTATATTATAATAATTAATTAATAATATTATATTATAATAATTAATAATAAATATAAATAACGGAGAATTGCGGAGAACCCACCAGAGCTTCTGACCTAATGTCCAGTTCTCGTGGTGCACCTGTCAGGTATTTACCTGGATAATGAATGAATGAATGAGGATTAGCTAGTAATTTGGGATTTAGCCAACCAAATTTTATTCTTTTTGGCTTAAACAAAAATATGAAATAATGGTACAACATGACAGAATTTCATGCCCGTTGGAATTGCCCAGTTAAACAAGGGGTCCCGTTGTTTTCTACAGGGACCCAGGGTTAACAGTTCCAATAAGCAAAAAGTCAGCTTATTGGAACAAATCCTGAAACACATAACAACTCAACATCACCTGGGTTCATGATCGGTACTATCAACATAAGAAGCCTGAATGGCAAAGAAATGAAACTGGCTGAGGAACTGGAAAAGCACCAGTTCCACATAATAGGGGTGAGTGAAACTAAAAAGACCAAGACTAGTGAGATCTTTCTGAGCAATAAATACAAAATGTTATTAATATATTCAGGCAATAACAATCAAGTAAAAGAAGGAGTAGATATAGTATTAATACTAAATACGAGGCTGATCTTGCATGGCTGGCAATATCAAGTAGAGAGACGTGGCCAAATATCAGAATGGGGAAACTGGAAAATGAGACTGATTTGTGCGTATGGTTCTACTATGGAAAAAGTGGATGAATTGGCAAAGAAATGAAACAGGATTTGAGGCTTTAGAGAAAGCAACTGACATAATGAAAAAGGAAACGTTAGTCCTTGTTGGGGATCTAAATAGCAGAGTAGGAAATTATTGACAAACACGCTTTATTACTAATTATTACTAATTGTGCACAAATTCACATGGAGAGAAGAGACAAAGAATAATAAAAGTCTCATTGATCTGAAATAAAAATCTTATTGTTGATTGTGATGTTTTCCCCACTAGTGCAGGACACTAGAATGTACATGGGATTTGAAATTGGAAGTGATCACCATTTATTCTTGAGCAGGATAAAATTTAAATTCATATTGAAAAGAAGAATATGTAAGAAGATTTTAAAACGAATAAAAGTTGAGAAGCTCTCAGCTGTGAACGGTAATATACATGAACATTATTGAATAAAGAATGAAAGAGTTTGAGAACAGGAAACAAACCATGGAGATTCAGTGGCAAGCCCTGAAGAAAACATTCATTGATTCAGCTAGAGAGGCATGTGGTGAGGTTGTCTGCAAGGATAGAAAAATCAGAACTCCATGGTGGACACAGGAAGTTAAAGCGGAAGTGAAGGAAAAGAAGAAAGTATATCAAAACATGCTGGCGAATAAGTCAGGTTGTGCTCTTAGAGAATACAGGGATAAATATGAGAATGCTAAACACTGTGTGAAACTGGCTAAACAAAAATCATGGGAAGACTTTGACGGTGACTGACAAGATATTGGGGAAGCTGTTGAGAAACCTCAGAAATGGAGGAAAGAGTGCTGTAAAAGGAATTAGAGATGATAAAGATGACAGGAAAACTGGAGGGAAAGATATCCTTGTTGTATGGAGTAATTACTTCGAAACATTGCTAAATGAAACAATCAGTGACCTCACAGTGGTAAAAAACACTCAACAGGCATACAGTCAAGAATACATATCCATACGTGAAGTAGAAAAAGCCATCAAAAGCCTGAAATATGGAAAAGCAGCTGGAGTAGATGATATTCAACCAGAAATGATCAATATGGAGGTATAAAGTATTACAGTGGCTTCACTGCATAGTTCAGAAGGCTTGGACAGAGGGACGAATTCCAGCTGATTGGAGTAGAGTTCTTATAGTACTCATATATAAAAAGGGAAATAAAATGGAATGTGGAAATTACTGAGGTATTTCCCTAATGGTAAGATTTATGCAAGTGTACTTGAGAAACGGTTGGGACAGATTGTGGAAAGGCAGCTTGGTAAAGAGCAAGCTAGATTCAGGCCAAATACAAGCTGAATCAGATCATCAGGATCAGACTTTCACTTTATGATAGATAGTTGGGAAATTATGGGATTATGAAAGATTTGTATTTAAGTTTTGTAGATCTGGAAAAGGCATATGAAAAGGAGCCAATAGAAAAGCTATTCAAAACTCTACAGTTATATGATGCATTATATCAAGTAATACTTGGTCTTTATTTGAGTTGTGAGTCAGCAGTTAGAATGAAAGGAAGTAGTACAGGAAGATGTTTTGATGTTAAATCTGGTGTCAGACAAGGATGTACATTGCCCCCTCTGTTATTCATTATCCATATGGATCACATTATGAAGGAAAGTGGTATAAAACCTGATATCAAATTTGGAGATATTAATCTCTGTTCTTTAATTTATGAGGATGATGTTTTACTTCTAAATAAATCCGCTAGAAGTCTGCAAGATTCCCTGAATAAATTGAATACCTGATGTAATAGATATGGTATCAAGGTCAGCAATAACAAGACAAAGACAATGAAAGTAGGCAGAAGCATTGAAAATATCAACTTCATTGTGAATGGTGTAACTATATAACAAGTAAAACTTTTCAACTACTTAGGCAGGATGTTTAGTGAAGACGGTAAATTAAATATGGAAATAGACAATAGCATTAACAAAGCCGGTATGGTAGAAAGTGAACTGAATAAATTTTTATGGAATAAGAAAGAAATTAGACAAAACACAAAGCTATATATAAGACGGTGTTGAAACCAATTTTAACTTATGGATCTGAGAGCTGTTAGAAATAAAACACTTGACCAAAGGCTAGAAACGACAGATATGAGAGTTCTGAGAAAGATTAGGGGCATGAATATATTGCGTTAGTCGCATTATCATATTAAAAATGAGGATATTAGGAAAGAACTTGACATTGTTAGCATCCAGGAATGTGTTAGCAGAACTTACCAAGTCGTATGATTAGGTGGTATGATCACTTAAACAGAATGGGAGAAGAAAGATTAGCAAAACAAATTAAGATTTGAGCATCTGTATATAATAAATAATAAACATTTTTAGTCTTCCTAACCAACAAAATGTTGTGAACCTATAGTACATCAATGCTGTACGAAGGATACGAGTGTGTTATATTTATTTGTGTGTTTAGTTTTTCTTTTTATTCAAGCTTTACATCGTCCGGAAAGGCTATGTAGAGACCAAATGGACCTTTTCATGACACTTCAGGCCACCAGGTGCTTGTTTTATCGGCAGTGAAATCCATATCCAGCCTAAAGACAATCTAAAATATCCATGACGACCGTTGGTGAAATGAAACCCTTAGTTTCTTAGTTTGTTGGGTAGAGAGTGCTAACCACCAGTCCAACGATGCAGACGAAAAAAAATTAGTCAGTATTAAAATTAGTCATTTTAATAATATATATATATATATATATATATATATATATATATATATATATATATATATATATATATATATATATATATATATATATATATATACTAATTTCAAAAATATATAATGTTTTACATAAGTTGTCATATGAAAGCGAAACACGAACAATGAAAAAATAGACCAACGAGGATACGCTAAACTAGATACGAAAAGAAACTAATTTCACAATACGAAGAACCACAACAATAGAGACAGTTATAGAAACATATGTGTTCAGCATGTAGGATGACAATGCATAGAATATCCAAAAACATAATCCATGAGGAAAAATAAATTTAAAAAAAACGAAAGACGTTAGAGATATTAGCCACTTGGAACAGTTCCAAGTGGCTAATACTATTAAAGGAAGAAGGTGAAAACGAAATGCTTTCAAAGGTATCCGAGGTATGCTATAGATTGGAAAGATAATGAAAAATGTGACACAGGGAAAAGAGAGGTGTCTAAAATTGTGCCACGTCAGAATACTATTTTTTTTTCTTTTAAAAATATTCAGTTAAAACTTTCAAAATATGGTAGGCATGAGTATTATAAAATATATGTTATATTTAGATATGATAAACTTCTGCAACAGTACTATTTATTATTATTGGAATACAGTGATATTTCTTCTTTTCGTAAGTACTGAACTACCTGACACTGAACAGCAGCTGTTGTATGATGATATTGAAACGCATGCAGGTTTCATATGTTACTAAAATTAATTTCCAAAATTATGTTACCGTGCGTGATTGTGTGTGTGTGTGGGGGGGGGGGTGATGATTTTCCGTTGATTTTGAAGCAAGACAATAGATGAATATCAACCAGCAGCTGTTCTTGTTCTTGCTGGCTAAGGCCAGTAAGGAAGGATGAATATTATCTAGTTATTTTAGTGTTTCAACTATGGGGTAGAATACTGTTTGTCAATATTTCTTCTTCTGAAATTAGTCTGTTTATATTTTTGTTTCTTATACACTGAGTTCTCAGCTGGAAAACCCTTCCCTTACACACGAGTGCGCCGCTGTCTTGTTAGAATTAGCTGTCAAAATACGAGTAAACAGCTAATATTGAAGAGAATGACATTAGCTACAACAGAATATACTTAAGATATTGCAGTCAGGCATTAATCTATTTTTAACAGCTGATGTGGGTTTTGTTTCGGAAAAACATGTTTCTAACCATTACACACCCGACATATTATTGGAATGTAGAGTGGCAAGGACCTTTCATGAAATAGCGTTTCTTTCTTTAGTATGGTGTAATTGGAATCTAAATTCATCGAACTAGGATCTTTCCTCAACCTTGAAAGTTTTCTGTTTATTCTGAAATAAGTCGTCCGGATAATCTGCTTTTTAGCTCTTGAATATGACATAGCGTGGTCCAATTTGTTAACATTTCTAAATTACAGTTATTTATAAATTGAATATTCTGCCAAATATTCATTCAATCGCTTAACTTGCAACTTTATACTTTCCTTTGTTCGTTAACATCGATTAATAGTTTTTTAAAACTTGTTTCGTGAACAATTTTCTTAGGCCAGTTAGTGAATACAGAATCAGAGCAGCTGTTTGTATAATACTATTTTTCTGACACACAGCAGTCTTATCATTCAAAACTTGTTTCTTTTGATAATTCTTCTGTTGAGAATGCTAAAAACTTTCTTTGATATTTGTGCTTCAGCCGTTTATACAGTATGATAACTATGTGATAATGCAAGATCATCAAGCACTCGATGAGATTGATACACTTCAGTGTTTTTAATAAATTGATCGCTGATTGAAAAATTATCAAAAATTGCGATTTAATAATTTTATTACACAATTCTTGTGCGCGTGTGTGAGAGAGAGAGAGAGAAAGAGAGAGCATATCCGTATATGCACATGAACCAACAAACATTGCAGCATCTCATGGAATTATGCCGACATGAACTCGAAATACCCTGTAAACGTGAAAATTAAATACTAATTGCAACTCTTGAAAAACTGTTAACGCGCAACAAAAACTAATCGTTAGGAAATTCCGCGACGAAAAATTTCATCGCAAAAGGTAGTTTTCTCAAAAATTCCCTAAGAAGATAAAGGGTTTTAAATGTCGCGGAAAAAGACTTCTTCGAAGATCTTGTTATCCATCATGGAATACTTAACCTTTCTCGCATTACAGTCTCTCGAACGTTTGCTCTTACCCTTGAACTTCATTTGTATAAGCGAAATATTTCCCACATTTCTACATTTCCAACTGTAAGCTACACCAATAGATATTTATATCACGAAATCTTCCAAGTGTCCCCTCCTCACATTGCACAAAGTAATGACTGACGTTAACAAACAATAACGCAGATGGTCTTACACACTATCTACATATCAAATAGCACTGTTGCTTTCGTACGGGTGTTATGTTTGTAGAAGATACTACCTGGTTCGTGTATACGAGGAAATTTTTAGGAAATTTGAAACTTTTCTAAACTTCCTGTGAATATGTGTCTTTATCTTAATTATGCATCGTGTGGCACGACTTGATATGCGCTTCGACACTTGTGAACTTTCAGCCTCTTCAACCTCTTTCTATATACACAGCAACGTTTTCGTTATCCACAGACACCTGTCAGGAGTTACGAGCACTAGGATAAATTTATGCATCACTTGAAGACATTCATCTTCCACTTCCTTTTTTTCTGCCAATAACCCACCTGAGGCTTCTCAATTTTGTGTTTGTGTGTGTGTGTGTGTTTTCAGATACTGTTCTTGATAATATCAAATGATGATTGATCGGTATTTATTTTACACTACAAGAGTAACTTAAATGATATACGATCGCAATTTGCGTCATGAAAACTTATACACGTTTCGGAGTTTGCAATAAGTTTTCGGCTGACATTCATATTCTGTTTAATTATCCTTGATGTTGACTGAATTATTTGTGCGACTCATGCATTAAACAAAAAAGTATTGATAATAGACTCCTTCTCCATAAAGCCTTATTTTTACAAATATGTTGAAAAGCGCGGTTTGGTTCCCAAAATTGTGCACTAAAATCACATATTGAAAATGTCTTATCGGTTGAAAGCCTGTCAGAGACAATGATGGTCTACGAATGAATTAGTTAATTTGAGGGACGACGGCACTTGATTTTGGCAGATTTACGTAAAAACTATTTTAGAATTTAGTCCGATGAACTGCAATAGTCATTGGATATAATTTAACCAAACGCAGTATTATTTTTTTTGTCAGACCGAAATTTCTCAAACTCATAATCCATTTGAATGAATAGGTGATGTATATTATAAATGCAGATTCATCACCAAAAAAGTGTAATAATCTAAATATCAATGTGAAAAAATAGTTCTTTATGAAAATAACTGGAATACTTGTAACCCTGAAAGGGGGCCCAAATACTAGATATTATTTTATATAATTTCTCTCTCTCTCTCTCTCTCTTATATATATGTTCAAGATACCAAGAAATTTTATAAACGTGTGTGGGTGTGTCTGAAATCTAAAAATCCCATAAATGCTGTTTTTATTTTTATTATTACATGTAGACACCTCTTTGGATTCCATAGACTCATCGCGGGAGGTCCATTTTAAAAACGTTAATCAACAATTATCAATACTTCTACAATATTTGTCATACTTTGCATTGAAATCAATCACCGACAAAAGCACACATAACTGACTCTGGTGGTCTCTTCCACTCATTTACTGCTCTCCAAGCAAACTATCTACTCCTCAGGCCCCCTTGCTGACCACACCCTTACTCAATTTCCATGGATGATCTCCAGTTTAGCTCATATTATTATATTTTTATATTTTCTCCACATCAATCCTATAACTCCTCAACCATAAGCAACTTATATGTGTCATTTCCTTCCTTATCCGCTGATCAACCAATCTCTATTGGTTTCGGGAATCTTCAATCTCTCCTTATTAGATTTTATATTAGTTATTGGATTTGATTTGATTATGCTACACTGGCAGTGGACATTGTCATATGTCCTAATTTAAAAGGGACATCGTAATTACAGGAGATGGTAGTTAAGCTAAAAATTAAAAATATTTCATTATTATATTCGATCTCTGGTACGGACGCGATATCGAATAACTCGGGAAACGGTGGAAGAAAGACTTAAAAAGTTCCTTCAATCTGGGATTTGACTTGAATTTAAGTCAATCTTTTTGCGGCAGCACAAATTAGGCAAGCACAATTCCACTGACCTACACGAGCCTTAAAAGGTTGATAAAAATAAAGATTATATCTTTATCCAAAAGGTGGATAAAGATATACAATCATTTCTTAGGATCTGGAAATTTTGACGAGGAAGTCTTAAAAGTCTCAACATTTTAGTCTTCTACGGTGTAAAATATATACCGGTAGTTTTCAAGAAAAATATCAAATAGAATAAGAAACCGGTTTTTTTTTTTTTTGTTTTTTTTCGTTTTGTTTTCTCGACTAGTTTCGTGAAAATTTGTTTCATTTTATTAGCATAATTAAATGAATAAACTAAAATAAATTATAAAACAAGTAATAACAGTTAACATCTCTAGTAAAATATTTGAACATTATTAAACAACGGAAAGCGTGCCAAAGGGGAACGCGTTGTCGTGAATCAGATTATGTCATTGTAATATCAGTAATATCAAAAATAAAAAAAGAAATGTAATGCACACAATGCTATTTTAACTCAATTAAGAATATATTTAAGAAAAATTCATTACAATCTTCATAAAATAGCCCTGTTTGTGAAGAAAACTGATAGTCCTTGATAATCATATAAATTCATAATAAAATTATGACTTTATTTTTCTAATTACGACTAAAGCAGCTAAAATTCTGAGTCTAACTAAATGTATTAATTGCGTTTGTTTTCTGTCTCATTTTTTTGCTTTATCGGATGAAAATACCCCTCTTCTATGTATGAATCCGCTTAATTCACCTTCAGCTCATTTCCCTACGTTTGGACTTGGTTGAGTTCTTTGAGTTATATCGTCTGAAATTTACAAAAAAAAAAATAATAATAATAAATTAAAATTAAAATTAATTAAAAATTAAAACGAATTACTTGTGAGAAATCTGATTTTCATCCCTATGCGAAGGACTTTTGGAGATGAGAGAAATCAATTTCTGCCCTCCATGTTGTGTCGCGTTGTCGTGAATAATTATCACACTTGCTTACAAAAGTTTCCTGAGTAATTTTCCTACACAAATTGAATCTCAAACTAAGCGTATTGATCTGTGTAGGCTTTTATTTCCTGATAAAAGTTAATGAGAGACTCATCTATTAGAAAACTTCTCCATTAGCAATAATAAACGATAGTGTTGTATATACCAACTTCGAATGTTACTTTCGTTATCAGTGTTCGCCTTTAGTCCAAAATGGTGGCACCAATTGCACCTGTGGTTGAGATTTTTCAGTTATTTTTGGTTTTCTTCACACTGTGTCATCCATAATGCGTATACATGTCCTTCTATACTGCAAGTTGTGGCATCATCATATAAATGCTTCTACTTACTGTGCTCTTTATTAAGGACTTTAGAGTGTGAAGTTTCCATATGGATTGAGAAGAAGAAACTAAGCTTTGCTTATAATAGGAAAAAAATATTAATCCACAGCACCGATTCTTCTTCTTTAAAATCTGGATCTTTCTATAGATTTTAATACTGATAATAATCAGATAGTGCAGTCTTTTTATGTATGGATTAATTTAACAATTAAAAAATATACACCTTTGGCGAAAAATAAATGTTATTCTACGTGGGTTGGAGTGTTGTTTTAATATTTATATGAATTTGTTGTAAGATAGTATTGTATAACAAATAGCTAAAAGTTGTTGCTTCAAATTTCCTCCAAATGTGGTGAAGTTTCATCATAATACTGTATATGCTCAGACCAGTATTTGGGGGGGGGGGGGGGGGGATCTGTTACCTAAATCTGAAACTGTGTAAATCAGCCATGGTTGAAAATAATTAAAATGTTCATTTACAGAATTCCAACATGGATTTTGTTGAACCAAATTATTATTTGAACACACATATAGCATGAGTAAGAAAATAGGACGCACTTAAACCTCAGTGTGGAAAGGGTGCGGGTACAAGGGCCTTAATAATTAAAAGTTTGCTATTTAGAAAAACAGCCAAATGGAAATAACACTTTTTTAATGTTTCTGTAGTACGTTTCCTTTTAAGTTTGGATTTCATTTAATACTATTTAGAATGAATATATTATTGGAGTTTTATTCTTTGTTTGATTATAACTCATTTTTTATTTATTTATTGCAATGTTTTTTTTCTAAATACGATAATGAATATAAGATTGTTCATGAGGAAGATAAGACAAATAAATACTCTCTACAATTTTTTGCTGATTTCATTTTATGCTGTATCATTGATCCATTCCTTATCTTGTATACTTCTGAATGGTGTATATTTTCCTTCTTATCCTTATCTACCAAGAGGGAAAAAACTTCAACCTCTACATGTAGTTTAAAATTTAAACAAAATTTAAAAATGTAGATGAGATATTAGCTTTAATTACGTAAGGCGTTTCTAGAAATATCCTTTCAGTTTCAAAATTAAAGTATTCAAATATTTACGTACAATTAATAACAGACTAAAAGTTTAGCTATCTCCATTTATTGTCAAGACCAATCTCTCTCTCTCTCTCTCTCTCTCTCTCTGTGGTTTTCATAAATCTTCAACATTATTGAGCCAGATATTCTTATCAAACCATGAAAATCTAAAAGATGAACTACTACAATAAGTCCAGTGAAACTCAATCTGATCAAGCTTTATGCAATTTGATACCATAATAAATCACGTTCGCTGACCTTATATAAGTGTGGTTTAAGAGTAATAGGAGAAATTCAAAAGATATGTAGAAAATCTAATCTGCGTGATCTACTTCGTTTCATTCGCTGTTTTTCGTGTGCTTGTTCTGATTATTTCTTTTTAGTTTATTTTAAATTAGTCGGTGGCTAACACATAAATCGATTATAAGTTCGATGATTCTGCTTGTAAGGGAGGAAATGCCATAATCGAATAAAGCATATGAGGCATATTATTATTCATGAGGTCGCCTATAAAAATTATCACAAGGCGAAGAGGGGGGAGGGGATTATAATCGACGATTTCGGCATGCCGTAATATGATGGGCGGAAGCAGTCTCCAGGTGGTTGGAATGTCAAATAATCTGTAACTTAATTTGAGAAATGTCGATTTTTTTTATATTTTTTTAAAAGCAGTCAAATAGCTGACATTTTAACACAAAAAATTTCGTCAAGCATAATAATGTTCATCTTTATTTTAGTTTACCTTCATTTTTTTTTTGTTGTTGTTTTGTCCTTAGATTCAAGTTTTTAACCTTGTATCTGTGTAACGCACACTATCACATACAATGAAAACGAGTGCGCTAAAGAAAATAGGATTCAGGGCCACGAGAAGGCAGCATTTGTCTGCCTGTCTCTCTCTCTCCTGAAAAACTTATTTATTGATAGTTTGGTGTCACTATCATGAAATGCTTGAGATTGAGATTAGTTTTGAAGATTGAGATTAGTTACCCACTATTATTCGAAATTTCGTTATGAATAAAATATTCCGTAATTGAGGAATTAAAGGCGTTAGAGGATTATTTGGAAGGATTAATTCAGAATATAGAATCGATAAGTAATCAATTGTAGTCTCTTTGAATATTGTCTCATAAACCAATAACTATTGAATTTGCAGTTCAGGTTTAGTTTTGTGCAAAACAATTATGATAAATGAATGAGAAAAAAAAGATATTTTAAACTATTTTTAAGAATCTGTTTTAAAAATATAAAAATATCTCTATTATGATAGATTAACACTCGCCATAAATTCTTTCAACAATTACTTATTTTAAAATAAGTGAAAATATCTAATTAATACATCTCATCCTCTCCACTAGTAATTAATTCTTCGACTACAACACTACTACCATCAACGTCATCTATCGCCCATCATCACAAACAACAGTATTTTTTGTCTGTAAATTGTGTGTGTTCTGAAGGCCAATTTGTCTGTACGCGGGACGGGATGAAAATCCCTAGTTTCCGGGACAAAAACCCTGCTATCACCGTATGAGATCGGCTAACTCACCTTCAACTTAAAAGCTCATATAATGATTCCTCTCGTCACGACGAGAATCGAACCCAGGTCTTTTACAATCGAAGGGGGCGATGTTCAACTATTCTTCCAATTGCACTACGGTGGTGTAACATCCAGTTTTATTTCATAGTCGCTTTCAGTCAACATATCTTGCCATGTATGAATGTTTAAACACGATTAATGAAAGGATAACAGCAGCGTGAAAATAGTAAACAAAATGACCAAACGCCTAGTCACATAAAACAAACAGCCAAGTCATACAAAATTTTGACAGAATTAGAATCTACACGTAGATGAGATTTCTAGGAATGATTTGAGAAATTCGGAGATATATCTACAGTACATGTAGTTCAATTGATTATGACGTATTATTTGTCAACGTTTTTTTTTTCCTGCAACAATGAGTGATGCTATTATAAATATAGTCCGTGTACACTCTTAGCTCACCACAATTGAAACGATCCTGTCGACTTAATTCTGCATTTTCATTTTACTCGTGAGCAATAATTACTATCATTAGCTTACCTCCCGTATGTGTTGTTGTGCATGCCTATTTTGCAATAATATCAGCATAATCGAAATACTAATTTTATAAAAATTATTTTAGCTTTTATGCAGTTAGCAGGTACGTGGAATTATTATGCCCTACATGTTTCCATACATCTGCATTCTGAAGAGAGTTAACCATCCCATGTTGTTATTTCGCTTTGTTTGTTATAAATATAATACGTTTCTGTTTCCTTGTTAAATTGGATCTATTCTGATTTAGTGTCTAAATACTCCTTTAAACTAGCAACAATAATATGCTCCTACCCGATGTTTAAGTTAATCGAATTATGGATCTTAAAACCTACAATCGAAATTGATAAATCATAAATCGAATCAATTGTCAGTCAAATTAGAGACTCTAATCCATGTATAGTAAAGTAATATTTATCGAATGATTGTAAATTTCTTTAAAAAGAAAAAGAAAGAAAGAAAATTAAAACTAAAACAAGATCAATTTCTAAATTTGATGGTTATTGTTCCCCCGAAGAAACGTTTGCATTGTTATACGTTGTATTAGAGATACAATGTGAGAAATATTTTCACGTGAATGAGAAAAACAAATTCAATTACGTAACATATTTTTAACCTCACTTCATAATCACAAACTGCAACTCTGCCTTCTCTCCTAATACCGTTAAGATGTTTGTGTATGCAGTGTACAAATGGGACTAATAAAAAGAATTACTGTTTCTACACAAAATATCATATTGTTTTTTTTTTTATTTTATTCAACTTTAATAAAACAATTGGATTCTAGAACTGGACATTTCGGATCCAGAAATGTTAGGTGTAAGGAACTAGGTTTGCAATCTTAATTCAGAACCAAACTTTTTACATCAGTTATTCAAAAAGGATATCATAATCTGCCGCCATCTGTTGAGTCGTTAAAGCACTCAAACATGACCCAAATTTCGATATCTGTTTTCATCAAGGTGGAAAACAAAACAGAAATATTTACTGCTATTTTATAGACTAACTCATTTGACAAATTTAGAACAAAATATAAAAGAGAAAAAAAAATACTTAGTATCATTCTTCAGTGCTATAAAATGCTATCCCAACAATAAAATGTGGATCAGTTGAAACTTCTTAAATACCAGATGTCCGCTTTCACCATATTTGTTTAACCTCTGCCTGGAAGAAGTAATAAAAGAGTATATTCCAGAAAACATGGGAATAACTGTGAAAAACAAAATTTACATCATGTTAAATATGGAGATGTCCGTGCGGTTAGCTTAGCAGCTGTGCGCTTCGCAACCATATGCCTGGGGAAGGAGTATCCTAGGTTCAATTCTCGTCGGAGACGTGAGGAGCTGAAGGATTTCCTCAGCCATAGCCAATGGGCGTGGACAGTAGGGCCTTTTCCCCCAGTTTATCTGGAGTTTTTCATCCTGCAAAGCAGGCAAATCGGCCTTGAGAACTCAACATTACAGGATATAGGATACACCGGGGCATAGGGCTGACCACCTTATCCTGTAAACGGTTTGAGGTCCGATGATTAATAAACCCTCGACACCCCAAGGTAAAAGAGGGTAAAAAGAATATGAGATGATGAGGAAAATATGAAGATGACATGGTATTACTTACAAATAATAAAGAAAATTTAAAGTACATGATTGAAAATCTACATAAAATAGCAAAGATATGCAATGCAAATAAAGTTTGATAAAACCAACACAATGGCAACAGGCAGAAATGAAGACGAGCTGAACTTAGAAGTGGAGAGAAATAAACTGGAGCAGGTTAAAAAATTCAATTACTTGCCTGATTAATATGCCTGATTACTTAGGCATATTTATCAGACGAGCTAAATTATGAATAAACTATTAAACACAGAATAAACGTACAGTGATATACTATGACCAAATTTACATATTTATGGAAAAATACACATCTCTCCAAAGAAACCCAAAATCAATTCAATGGTGCTCTCCACAGTTCTTTATGGTGCAAACGCTTGGGTTATCAAACAGAAGGAAGAACAAAGATTGACTTGACTGGCTTTGAAAACAAGTGTTTGGAAAAAAAAAATAAATCATGGACTGAAATGAACACCAATCAGGAGATCAAAGAACAATTACACTACAAATTTCCATAATAACAAGAATCAGAGAAAAATAGTAATAGCGATATGGACATGTGTAGAGGATGCCTACTAACAGGTTTCCTCAAATTTTCCAAAAGAGAAGAGTGAAAAGAAAGAAATCACTGGGAAGACATAGAAAGAAATGGATAAAAAAAACAAAGATATAAGTAGTTTCAACTCTTACAGAAGTTTAAATTTGGTCATACATATAGAAGATTTTAGTAAAATATCTTGATGAAAATCATCATCTCCCTCATCCGCCTAGGGCGGGGTTGAGGATGCCATGAACAATGACCTTCAAGATAACCTCAACCCGCCTTATGAAGATGAGGGAGATGATGATTTTCATCAAAATATTTTACCAAAATCTATATATGTGAATGGATTTCTTCTAGCATAGAATGTGTTTGGAGTGGTACATCATTCAATTTCCTAGACTAATAAATCTTAAATTCTTTTGTAATCTGCTTCGGAGGTTTTTTTACGATAAAGGTTCAGAGCGTGACTTCAATTAAATTAAGGAATAACCCGGAGAACCTTCAAATAATGAAACAAATGCATAAAAAAACACATTTTTAAATCACTTTGATATACATACCTGCCTAGTTGTCAAAGTAGGTAGCATCTCTGCTGTCTAAACAGCAGACTGTCATTTCGATTCTCGCTATAATATAAATGTGTGCGACAGCCTAAGATATTCGACGATTTTCGTTGTCCGGTGTGAGATTATCACCTTGCTTATTAGAGGCACGAAACGACTTGAAAAGTATGATGTGTGGCGTCTAGAACCGGGTTTGCAGATTATCTGCTCGTTAGCCTCGCACAGTACTAACAAATGATAGATTTATAAACCATTTTGGGTGAGAGGCACATACAAAATATAAAAACCTTACCTATAAAAGCTTTCATGATTCCTTGATTTTGTAGCTTATTATAAAAATAAATATAATTTTAAATTACTCTTATTCTGAAAATTCACCTCAGAGACAACAGCCTCGTATATGCACACAAATTGTAGCACTTTTTGCTGTGTTCATGGAATTAGCAAAATTAATTCCACAGACAAAAACAGGCATTAAACTACGTGAAGTGCTATTCTGAAAGATATATGAAGAATTTGGAAATGATACCATATTATACATGGTATCATTTATAACCTATAAATATAACCTATACTGTATATAGCATAACATACATGGATAGACTAAGTATTTCTTCGTTGTTTATTAATTTTATATATTTTTGGTATTTTTATTTATTTTTACATATCCGGAAACTATGCAAAACTGACTTTTTCAAACCATTCCAGGCCTCCATTAATGGCAAACTCAATATTTTTTGCTTGCTGACTTAATTTTCTTCAAGAACAAAACAATGCGAGAAAGCACTGTTTTGTGCTTGAAGTGGTGAAAATTGTGTCTCTAACAGTATGAGATTCCGAATTTTTGAAAGATCCAAAATTAAAAATGTAGAATAAAATGGATGAAATGCGCAAACATCGTTTTTAGCTGCTTGTTTTCCTCCTGATTCATGCTCACTCGTAGACCCACACTTCACCGTATAGGTGTTCGAAACCAAAATCATACGGAATAAGTTAGTTAATCCTTATTCCAGTAATGTCTTATGTCTGTAGATGCGCGTGTGTTCATGGGGCCGGTTGGCCTGTTCCGAGGGACGAAATACTCGAGTTTCCGGGTTAAAAAAAAAAAACAAATCTCTATATGAGCGGCCAACTCAACCCTTAGTCAGAAGAGACTAGATAAAGGTTCCCACGTCTTGCATGGGAATCGAACCCAGGTCTTTCCAACCCAATGACTTTGTCTATACCAATTGAGCTACGGAGGATCTCACTGCTTGTTTTACTCACTTAAATTCGCGCTGCTTTAGAAATTAATGAAAATATCGAAATATTGGTAGACATTAAAGTAGATTAAGTTCATTTTCCAGATATGTAAATACGAACTACGTAAACCTACAGATTTCGAAAACAAAAGTCATTTAAGATTCACTCATACTAATATTTCAAAAGATAGAATTAACTGTATACGCTTATACTGCGATGCATAATGTTCTTTAAGAAAAATGGGAAGTCATTCTTTTTTCTTTCCGTTATTAATAATGAGTTTAATAGTAGTAAAGAAATAATATTTGAATTCACAAAGTCAAGCTACCAAATTCATAAGGAAAGTTTCTTGTATTGCACGTCCTTCTTTCCCTTTCCACAGTGAAAAAGATTATTTTCCAAGTTGTCTTTAACAAAAACCATATAAATTATAAAGAAAAAACAAGTGAGAATAATAAGTGTTTTGTTTCATAATTTGATGTGCTTAATTGCTCCTTGTTATCACTGCACTATGGCCGCAATGCTTTCTTAGCCTTAGAATAGGCATCCACAAAGCAAGTATGAGAATTTCTGGAATTATGGACAAATGCTGTTGGGGGTAAAGCAGGTTCCTTCAAATAATACACGGATGCATGCAAG